>NC_081163.1:18673160-18865660 GCF_012432095.1 Onychostoma macrolepis
CATTTTTGATCCATATATTTTTTTTTTTTACTTTTACTGTTCCCACTAAACAATGCACTCTCACAGAAATGTAATTTGAGGACCTTGTTTCTCAGCAGACTTCAAACATGTGCACCATGAAAGCGCCTCAAACATCAACCTGTATACAACTACCATTCTGTGAGTTACTTGCTTTGGACTGTCCAGGGAATTGTTTGACAGTACGGCAGAGGCATGGAAAATGGATAACATGCTTGTTTTGGTACAACATGCATAGATAGACCACTGGTTCGAAGCAGTCCTAAGCGTGTAACGTGTCCACCGACCCCCTGGATGCTTGTGTAATAGATTTCTCATTGTTTCCCAAATTCAATCTTGGCGAAAGCCACTGTTAGAATATTATCAGTGATTCCTTTCAAAAAAACGTTTGAAACAGAACCTCAACTGCAGAGACGGCAACAGGAGAAAATGTCTGTGTCGCTGACTTTTGTTCACAGGGACCAAGGGGGAGGGATGAGAAAATATTTTATTGCCCGCAGGATTGCTCTGTGGTTTTTGTTGAAGTTTAAATATCTTCCACTCCCCATATTTTAGACCTCCTCTTGGCATGAGTGGAAACCAAACAGCATTGTATCTCTACCTCATCTGCCATGGGCTGAGAAAAAAAAGAAAAAAAAGTAACTGTTGCTCAAGCCACATATTTCTCCCATGACTCTTTGCTCATCTCTTGGCAGCGATGACATGTTTCCTTACCAAAAAACACCCATAAATCAGATTTACAACTGAAAAGACCACCGGTGTCGAAGTTTGATGCTGGCACAGGGATTTTGTGATGTTTGTTTGTGTTATGTATCTTTCATTCACCTACTCTTGTATCAGTAACAAAAGCGGCCATTGTGTAATCTCTTCAAAACTGAGCAAAACACAGATGGATTAGCGCTGTTAACATCCGTGCCTCGTAAACGTTGGCTTTGGTCCGAGTTAAATTGGGATTTACACAGGGCGAGAGCTGCTGGAAAAATAAGAAGGGGTTTGGATTATATCTGACAGTGTGTCCCATTTCATCCTTTTTCCTTTTTTTTCCAGCCTCTCTTTTTGTCATCATCACTGGTTGCAGATTGTTAATCTCCATGTGGCCTGGATAGGTTTTCATCCGTTGGATTACAGGACTGTCTTATTGCAGGCGTTGACCGGGGCGTATGGTCAGAGAGGGCAGCTGTTTGCAGGTGCATGTGATGAGGGCTTAAATTTGCTTCCGAAAAGCCCATTTACCTAAGAGGGCAACCTTGTTTTTCAACCTTGTTCTTTCAAAAAAAAAAAAAGGCAGAGAAGACGATGACTATAGTACACCATCAGACAGTCACATGGCCTGGCATGGGCTTTCTCTCTGCTGGACCTTTGTCTTTCAGGCGATCATTCTCCGCAATTACGCAATGTTGTTGTTTTTTTTTTTTTTTACTTCTGTGGCTTGTCTTGAAATCCAGACATATTTGTGCATCTCTCGTTCCTCCCAGACTGTGCAGCGGGCACTAATGACCAAGTAAAAAAGACGCAGGCACTGACGCATCACCACGCTGTGCTGGCAAGCATTGTGACTGGTTCCACAACTCCTCCTGCGCCCTGCTTATCGCCAGAGCCGTGCCGCCGAGACCCCCATTAGAGAGGGACGGCGCTTGGAAGGACATGATATGTTGGAATCTTGAAAACGGCACAAAGGATTTAAACCCGACTTGCGAGCGAAGGCAGAATTCCAGAAAATATTTGACTTTTGATGTTTGCACACAATTAAAACTAATGAATCAGGGTCATGTTAGAGTAGAGAAGTGGAAAACAAGTCGTTTACAGACAGTCAGAATGTAACCAAAGACATCAGCCCATACATTTTCACATCCATTCATGTATAGGTAGTCCCTTATTAGGACCCCAGCGCACGCCCCTCCCTGTGGAGGAGCGGCGAGAACGATCGACACAGTCATGGTTTGTTTTGTCTTGTTTTACCGGAGGCTTTGCCTCTGCTATTTTCAGCTGACCCTAATCAATCCCCAGATAACCGAGTCCTGGGCTTTCAAGAGCCCCATTAATTAGCCCTTTCGCTTCCTTCTGATTTGAATCCTTTAACGTCATGCTTTTGCAGTAAATAGAGTTTGAATTTTAAAACATGCACCTCATGGGTGCGACTTAAAGGGGAATATTTAATCATAGCTGTCTAAATGAGAGGATCATATTCTTTTAAGTGGTACCGGATGACTGCTAATGAGGATTCGCAGGGTCCCTGCAGAACCCTTTTTTTTCGTATTTGTTTTATTTGGTTTCTGTTTCATTGCATTCGGAGGTCAAAGGGTAAGAAAACCTCCCATTTTAGTATTGGGAAGTAAGACATATTTATGACTTAAAAAAAAACAAAAAAACTTTGGGGCATTTACACTACCGATCAAAAATTAAGTAAGATAAGTAAGATTTGATTTCAATTTTTTTTTTTTTTTTTTGGGGGGGGGGAATAAATTATTTTTAATAAACAAGGATGCATTTAATTGTCAAAAATTGAAAGTGACAGTAAATAAATTTATGATGTTACAAAATTATATTTCAGACTTTTGAACTTGTATCACAGCTTGAGCACCAAATCAGCAAGTTAGCTTTTTTTTTTTTTTGTCATTACAGGAATACAATTTTAAAATATATTAAAACAGAAAAGTTTTTAAATATTTCACAATATTACTGTTTCACTGTATTTTTGATCAAATAAATGCAGCCTTAAGAGACTTCTTTCTAAATGGCAGAAAGAAGAGACTTCTTTCTTTCTGATCTCTGTGAAGCTGCTTTTACAGGCCCTAAAACTTTTGAATGGTAGTGTGTGTACAATTTTAAATAACTGTATAATATATTTGACACATATTTTATAATAAATAAAGTAAATGCATTTATTTATTTTATTATGTACGCTGCTTAGAAAGTTACATCTGGATTGTTTTTCTGATTGTTTTCCCCATACTAGAGTATCATCTCCCCAAACTTTATTTGGGTCATCCGTAAGTTGGCCATCTATCATTAACATCTGCATTTAAAATGCCCCTTACGTGTAGCTCCTATAAAAGTGTCTAATAATTAATCACTAATATGTTTGTGTTGTATGTTTATTAATCTGCATTAATGCCGAGTGCTGCAAGTGCATGTCAGTGAACTCATGTTTACGTACGTCTGTTCGGGTCTCCTCTCCTCCAGTTTTAGCTTGAGAGGCACGTTGAGCCCCAGCAATCCCTGCATAACATAACTGACATATTAATTAACCCTCCGCTATGCTGTCAGTAGGAAATAAGGCATCACGGCCACATGAAGGCTGTTTTAGTTACTAGACTGACAGGCCGGGTAATAGGCATCCCTGCAGTCGCCATGTCACCTCCCCGCAGGTCAACCAGTCTTAGTCCAGAGGAGGTAGCAATCACATCCACAATGTAGCGAATCAAAGAGGCTGCAAAATTAATGAGGGAATCAACGTCAAGCCATGGGGGAAAAGGCAACATAAAAGAACCGGAAATGAGAGGAAATAAGCCCTCACTAATACCTCATCTAAGGAGATTCCACCCAAGTGGGAGGTGTCTTTTGTCAAAGCGCTTCTGCCCCGGTAATTGTTTTTGACCTTCAACATCGTCATTTTTGTGAAGAGAGCTCTTTCTCAGACAGTATACAGAACGGCAGTGCTGACGAGCTCCGAGATTTGTCAAAGCCTCTTTTGTGCGACGTGTATGAGCTCTGTAAGGCCGTTGTTCTGTAACATACCTCCGCTTTATCAAGAGGATGAGCCGCATGGATCACCACTCGACTGTCAGGGTTTTGAAAGGACTTCAGGCGCGCAGTTTGGGCCAAAGAGAAGGATTTCAAACCCGTGCGTTGAGGGTCGTTGCATTCAGAGGGAAGCTTCTTCATCAGATGTGTTGTTAGCATGTAGGTTAGCTATGCTAGTCTTTTTGACTGCAGAATAAATTTGGGGCTGTGTCTCGCAGTGGATGAAAGAAGTTTGTGCACCTACTTTTTTTTTTTTTTCGTAGAAAGATTGTGGTCAGTTGATGGAAAGTGTTATTTCTGCCCTAAACTTTTAGGCACACTTTATCAAAACCTAAAATAATCATGAAACTCAATTAACAATCAACCATACAGATTTTTATTTTATTTTATACATATGACTGGGAAAGAATAATCACTGAGCTTCCCATAGTATAAAATAAAATGTAAATAGCATTTAATAAAACATTCTTTGAAGTACACCTAATTTAATCTTATTAAAACCTGTAAAGTGTGCTTTGGATTTAAAGGCACACTTCAGACTTCAGAGTGAACTATTTTTGAGGTAATGAAGCATTGCCAGTGATCGCTGTGAAGCTGCTCACCAGATCTCTTGGCTAGGCTCAGAACTTTAATGGAAGCACACCAGCAATCAGCGGCCTGGCTGGATCACAGTGACAGAACATGTGGCCTCAGCTTTAGATGTGTAATTAAGGTATACGAGCTGGGATTCGAAGAGGAACTTTCAGAACTCTTACCACGCACCTCAAATCTAAATAATTGTATTAGCGTTTCCATTTGTATAAACGTTTCTGAGAAATCAAAATTGAAAATGTCAAACACAGATTTTTACCTTTTCTCAGTATGTTTTGTATTATTTCCACAATAACATCTGAACATATGGGTAAACACAAAAGTTGAAGGTCATTTGAAAAAATCAAGGCAAGGCAAGTGGAAATGGGCTTTTGGTTGCAAAAATAAAAACATTAGTTAAATAAAGATACTTGTTTTACTTTTTGTCAAAGCTAAAATTCACTTATTAACAGGGCTGCCAAGTCGCCTCCCATGGTTTTCCTCTCCATCCGGGGTCCCCTCCATCAAAATTGCTTTCTGAGGGGGCAGAGATCCCTTTAACCCTCAAACAGCCTGCATCAACAGCGTAAAAGTAGCCCAATTCCAGGGAAAAAACACAGACTTGGCAACACTGCTTACTAAACAAAACTCTCTCAATATATTCAGCTTCACATTAAAATTGTGTTTTATTTTTTGGGATCCTTCAAGACAGCCTTCAAGAAACAGCTGAGGATGCTTCCATTTCCGTTTTTTTTTTTTTACATTTTATTTTGAACTTGTGCTCTTATCGTACTTGGTATTGACATACTATGCATATTGTTGACTTGTGTATGAAATGGCTTGTGATGACTGTCAGCTATATGATTAAATGTTAAATATGGGTAGTGGTTTTTATTTTCTACACTTTATCTCTCTTTTGGTAATATTTTTGTTACTTTTCTGCTGCTAATTACTTTGTAATTAAGTTATTGTTTCCAAATGTGAAATAGTGTTTTGTTTCTGCTGTGTCTCCGTCTGGCTAAAGGGAACATGACAAAGACCCACAGCTGTTCTTCCAGACCTTACTGAAACTCAAAGAACGACAGCTGAGCTTTGAAGTTTCTGTCCTGGGAGAGACCTTCGCTGACGTTCCAGGTACATCATGTGCTGTGGGGATTAGAGACGGGCATAAATTTAAACAATTATAATGTGATTTTGCTTTTATACAACAGTTCTTTCAGACAAAATGTTCCAGTTAGTTAGCCATATACTTTTTTCTTCACCAGACTCTGCTTGCTTTATTTATTTACTTACCTTTCAGTTCCTACTTTTTTGTAGATTTATTTAGTTGTTTGACACCTCTGATGTCATGCGCAAATGTAATTACATGTTTAACTTTGAAATAAATTTGTTAAGTACATCGCTTTAGGTTCAAAGATCATCTGTTTATTGCACACAGGCAACATTTTCATTGGCAAAATACACTCCCCATTAGTGGACAATTATGTTTTAATATCTTTCGGACAGTCTTGAGTATTTATGGCGTTGTGTTCATTTCATTTATGTGCCCACACAGTCTAACGCTGCCAAAGCTAGACTTACAGGAAACACAATCTCTTATATTGAGATGCAAACTTTTATCGCGGCATAAACAGCTGCAGGACCAAAAGAAATAAACAGATCGTAAAGGTTGCTCATGTTATGAAATTACGTTTACGATTGCTCGGAAGGCAATCACACTGAAACGGTTTTAATCTATTTTGATTTTGCTAATAGAATCACATTATTGATTATTTGTGCCCTTCTCCGTTTTATGTCCAAATTTATGATGACCTTGCTTATTTTATCTCCTCGCAAAATATGACCAAAACTTTAAACATCCCTCTCTCCTCTAATTGCTACACATCGATATTGAGGCTTCTGTCCCTTTCTCCGTTCCTTCCCACTATAGACATCTTTTCAGAAGCCAAAGAACAGTTGGTTGACCACATCCAGCACTGGGGTTTCATGCCCAGTAAGGAAGATTACCTCAAAGCGCTGTGCCAAGCAGATGTCGTCGTTTCCACGGCCAAGCACGAGTTTTTCGGAGTAGCAATGTGAGTTTCATCTGCTGTCTGTCACATAAATATGTTCTCTCCAAACAGAAAGGCACCACAATGGTTTATTTATGCTTATTATCAGAAGTTTCGTTTGCTATTTTTATGAAATTTCGAAAAAACGTGTCAGTTTTGGTGAATTTAGTCATTCGTATTAGTAAATTACCACAGATTTCATGGTAACTTCTGTTTGTTTCATAATGTGGATTCAGAAAGTCTTTTCCATCATGTCACATTTTAACGTGAAGATTACCTTGTGCATATACATCTCCAAAGCCTAAACAGGCCCCAAAAAAAAGTTCACGGCGTAATTGAAAGGTTGCTTTCAATCCCAGAGGCCTGTCCTCTCTATCCGAGGGGTGTTTCACTGTCAGGAGGGTACTGCATGCATTTTGGAGGGACCTTTGAAAGTACCACCCTTGATGTGTTCAGCATCGCCCGGATCAATATCTTCAGTCACCTGTGCTTGACTTTTGAAGAGTTTGTTTGATAATGCCCAGGGCCAAGGTAGCACTGATCCCTTGAAGTGCATTAGCAGGGGCTCGTTCCACACTGGGGAATTCACTCATCCTTGTTCTGTACACTAAATGTATACATCCTATTAGATGACAGCATTGATGAATTTTCTGGGATGTGATATCGATTGGATGGAAACATCCTTTGCTTTGCGAGGTAAAGGTTTAGACTCATGCTCCCTCTGGGACTCTTACTACATACGGCTGAGGTTGTTCTGGATTTCATTAGATCAAAGTCCAGTGGAGAGGAGGAATAAGGAGACTCCTCAGCTGTGTGTGTTTTACGTTTAGGTCCTAAGGCAATGTGTGTGTTCAAACACTGATCAAACACCTGCTGTCGGCTTTTCATAATAATTAAATTCCTAAAAATATTTTATTTTAGTAATTAAGGCTATGTTCCTTAACTTTGAGCACACCATAGTTAGATAATTGTCTTTTTAATGTACGTAATGAAAACGCTTTAGATTAGGAAACACTATTCACTATTAGCTAGTTGTTTGTTAGCATGCATATTACTAGCATATTTGTGCTTAAAAAACTCTCCATTAACCCGACCCAAACATAACTACAACAACCACCTCCGTATCAATTTAGCAGCAGTTAGGAGTTTGAGGAAAAACTCTTAGTTAATAGTGAATGTGTTCCCTATTCTAAAGTGTTACTGAAAATTCTCACGTATCTACTCACATTATGTGATGAAATTTGGTAAAAATGTCTAATGCTAATAGCTAGTTTATTATATATCATAAATACAGGCATTTGAATTCACAATTGCATTGTTGAACAGCTTTAATTACAGGTTGATTTGAAATTGTGTACAATCAAATAGTTTATTAGATTTATTACATTAAATAATGGGATTAATTTTATGATAGGTTTTAATACAAGTCTGGGACAAGGGTAAAACAATAAAATCTTTACACAATACATTTGAAAAATATAAAAAATAACTGATGAAGACATGATAAAAAGTTTCTGAGACATGTTTTAATGTGGCCTTCATATAACAAGAAAGAAAACGAGTTAAAATCTGTTCGTTTTAATAAAAATCAGCCCCTGGGACATAAAAGTGCCTGGAGTTGGAGAAACATCCACTTTCTAAATCAGTTTTGCTACAAAGGACTGATGACATGAGAAAGAGGCCGCAAGACCTCGGAACTCGAATCACCTGCTCAAGTGCTTTTGCCGATCAGTCCTTGCATCTCATTGGTCAACTCTGTGCCACGCAAGGGGACTTTTCTCCACCGTGTTCTGTCCTCGTTATTGTGGAAATTAGCCTAATCTGATTAATTGTCAGCAGACGCCCATCCGTGCCCTCCAGAAAAACAGTAAGGCAGCCAAGCAGAATGATCGCCTAATTATATTTGAGATGAAAAGCCTGATAAGCATTTGCACGCTCACACATTAACTGCATTGACATGGAACTGACCTTAATCAGTTTCATACGACAGGCTGTCATAGACTCCAGCCGAGCGACTTTGATTTACTGTGTTCACTGTGAATTTGATCAGGGAAGGGGATGTTGACGTTGCAGAGTAGGTAATACTACACTAAACCTTCACTTTCTAGTGTTTGCTCAAGGACGGTGACTGTTGTGCTTTTGTTTTGCTTTTTCCTTTGTAGAGAAATTATAGGTGATGTTCTTTTTTTGTTTGGTTTTCTTCCAACTGGTGTATAATTTGTTGGAATAAAGAGATGTAAATAAAAGTGGATGTTTTATTGCTTTTGTGCGAATAGTAAATGCATTTGACTTTTTTTTGCATGCATGCATGCATCTGCTGGCTGTTGATGACTAGATTATTCAGAATACAGGGGTTTCAAGATCTGTTTTTAAAAGTTGAACTAATTTTAACTTAACATGGCATTTTAAAAATTAAGATTTATCACGTGTATATATAGGAAACATTTAAACAAAGGTGCAGACAGATGCAAGAAATCATGTGAGGTCCGATATGTTGTCCAAGCAAAACTGCTTGATCCATGATTCCTACAACTGCAGGATTGCGCTCAAAAAAAAAAAAAAAAAAAAAATTAATAAGTAAAGGAAAATATGTGTGCTTTGTTTTCCTATGTCACAGATCTGAAGGTTTAGCATTCTATGAGCGACCATTAAATATGTAACAATACAAACCACTTTGAAACGCAACTTTGCGATTCTGAGACGTTTCCCAAATCCACAGGATTGTTCGAGGAGATTTGTCCCATTGCTCAATCAGAATTTTGAAATTTCAGCCGTGAATGGCAGAGGGCTAATCGGATATTAAAATATGCATGGTTTTAGCATGGGAAATGAGATGAGGATCTGATGGTGAAGGGAGAGATGGATAGACTCATTAAATATTAATACTCATTCTACAAAATATTTAAACAGCCGGTCATTTCCACTGCCAGCAATAGGGGTTCAAATGAGTTGAATCAGTTGGGAGCAAAGTTTGCCCTAGATTGAACTATTTGATGAACTAAAAGCATGAGATAGTGTGTAAAACTATGCCATAGTTATGAGGTAGCATTACAAGAGTTCATTAGGTATTTGAATTAGTAAAATGATTTGAAATGCTTTGATCTGCTGTGTGTAAGGGTTGATCAAGGTGTAGTACAAGGTGCCGCTTCATCCGGCGGGTGGTAGGTTGGAAAAATAACCTTCCCTCAGTCAGTTACGATGGCTTTCTTCAGTATTGGCAACTCTTTTGGTTTGTAGTCAGCTTTATAGTGCTGGTGTTTTAGAAATTGCTAATTGGGGAAATGCATCCAAGTCATTTCAGTACATTTGGTCAATACAGTCCTGATGCACTATGGAACTGAATCTGAAATGACATAAATCTTCTCTTTCAGGTTAGAAGCGGTCCATTGTGGTTGTTACCCTCTGTGTCCAAAGGCTTTGGTCTATCCTGAAATATTCCCTGGTAAAAAAAAAAAAACCTTTCATTTTCATAATTTGCCTAGCTCAATTTCATATGCTAAAGAAGATTTATTGTCACAGGCAAAGCTGCTATGTTCAACTTCTGTATATAATGACTTATTCATCTTAAAGCACAATCGAAGAATTTGCCATAAACCATTCTGGCATTTGTATATAAATAAGTAAATATAACCACAGTTCAATAATGTACAGCATCACGCAGCATGGTGTCAGCTGAATTTTTAATGCTGAAAGTGCCTGCTATCTCATCTGCTCTTTGAGGTTTCTGACTTATCAAATATGTATTTTCCTCTTGTAGCAACATATCTGTATTCAACACCTGAACAGCTGTGTAAAAGACTACAAGACTTCTGCAAGCGTCCGCAATTAGTCAGACACCATGTTACTCAGGTAAACAATGTTCATTTTGCTGGGAATCAAATCAGCCGCAAAGACTCCTACAGAAAATTAGAATGTGTTTAATGCTTTTTAGTCATAAAATACTGAGAGTAAACATTCATCCACGATGCTAATGCATGACTAGTAATCAAAAATCTAAAAATGTAGCCTAAATTCTTTTGTGCTATGAAGATGTACTACAAATTAGTTAAGCTGAGCTCTTTATTCCATTGTAGAGGTTCCATTAATTGGTCTGACAGAGAAAAAAAAACTGCTACACACAAATGTTCAACTCTATAATCATGCACGTTGCTAAATAGTCAGTTGGATAGTCTTATTTTTCACTGGAAAAGAAAATTCTTACTGAGTCTTTTGTTGTTGAGGTCAAAGGTCATACATCCACTGTATTTTTCTACAAATTTGCCACATACAGAAGTTTTAATGCGAAAAAAGAAAATATGAAACAGGCTACATTAAATATACATACACAATACATTTAATAATAATAATAATAATAATTAATTAATTAAATAAATACATTTAAATGTTTGATTTAAAGCTTTTTTTTTTTTTTTGGAAAAAATATTAAATGATTAAACTTTCCATCCTGAAGCAAATCCATTTGAGAGCCACTGCTCAACTTATCATAAAACAATAGAATTCCAATTCTGTCATGCACTTACACTGTTCTCTGCTTTTTCCATCTCTTTCCCCTTTACTCTCTGACTCTCTTTTTCCTAGGTGAACCTCCACACTTTCTCCTGGGACACTCTGGGGGACAGTTTCAGATCTCTCCTGGGGGCCGACAGTGACAGGATGTTAACAGAGGAGCACATGTCAAGACGTGACCCCAAGAAATACATTACGATTTCAACTCCAGCCTCATTGTGAAAGAGAGTTTATGACCTGGAAAATCCTCTCTACCTCTCCGCTATTATTTAAGAAAAACATGTATATGTGATTTTAATGTCCTCATGCCGGAAAAAAAGCAACTTTATATTTGTGGTTAATGGAAAAAAAGAACAAAGTAAAAATAAACAATCAAAAAACCTGAAACCGCTTTCGTGTTGCGCCTAGGCGGGCCCACCTCATATTTCGGTTCATATCCATTTTTATCCTTTGTGCCGGAGGACTCCAGCCTGGAATTCTGGAGTCTTCGGTTCCCACTCCGACAGAGCGGCAGCCAAGTTGTGGCTTGAAACGTTGTGGGCTCTCGCTCCACCTGAGGTTGCCAGGTTGTGACAAAGTCCCCCGAGGCTCAGTAAAGGTTGATGCAAGGCTTCCCCAGGACTGTGGTTGAATCTAAATATGGTTCTTTTATTTTCCTTCGGAGATCTGGCTGTACGTTGCAGCTGGGAACCCGCTGCATAATTAAGGGGGCATGGTAACTAGCTATTTATATGTTTTTGCAAAATGTAAAATCTGGGCAAACTAACAATGGCCTGTCATATTTTCCATAAAGATGTAAGTGTCTGCTTTCACATCACAGCAATGCCACAATCACACGGCCCACTTCAGGCCTGCCAACATATGTGTTATTAAAAGAGATCTGACTTTTACTGCAAGAGTTATTGAAGGATTCCTCCTTTATTATCAGACATTCGCTCAATAAAGCTGTGGACTTTCTGACGTTATTATTTCAGATGCATCGATTATTCAGGTGCACCGGACAGAGGATTCAAATTAAAGGCTCAAATATAATCACGTCGCCGTCTCCTCGCACCCGTCCAAGATTAGTCGCATTACTCCTCATTAAGAAGCAGTGCTTCCTTTGCAGCTCATAGAAAAATAGTTCTAATATCCTACCTCCATATGTAATGTATTCATATTTTAGGGGGTCAGTGAGATACTTTTGTGTGCCGTATGATAATTTGCGTGAGTTATCAAAGCACTATCGCTTATGATTTGCCTATTTTTGTTCATCCTTGTGTTATTTATAAGGAGCAAATAGATGCGATTGACCTGTTTCCACCTTATCCGGCAATGTCAGATGAATTTGCCATCTACTCGGGGCCGACCTGAGGTCAGGACCTAATGACGCCATAAAGCCTATAACCTGCTGTTTCGGCACAAAATGTCACCCCACATATTAAAAGTTAATAGCAACCTCTATAAAACTCAGTGCACATTAAACCGTTTCATTGGCCTGTTGCTGTTTTCTCACTGATGGTGTTCTAGGGATATGAAGCTAATTTAATGCCGGCCGAATTCGATGGCAAAACAAATGGTATTAAGACTTGTGCGGTCCCCTTATTTTTTCCCCTCCAGTTCATGTTTGGTGTCCCACTGGAGTAGCACAGAGCTTGGAGAGCTGCCATTCACATTATATGACTACATTTGTAGATATTTCAACATCTGACAGGGGAATCACTAAAGTAAATTTGATCTGATACAACCTCAGGTATACTCATCTGTTTAAGGTCAGCTTTGATTTTAAATATGATATTTAGACCTTTATCAGATAATGGTATCTCAATTATTAGATACTTGGAAGTGAAGGTAAGATTACTTTTAGCATTCTCTCTGTCATTTCTAAGTTCATTGCTGTAAGCAGAACAGAATTTAGAGCAGCAACTCACTGCAAATGAAACGGCACAGAATCATCACAGCCTCCTCTGAAACCAGCAAAAGGATTTAGGAAATGGAAAATGGAAATGGCACTTTAATGAGAACCCTCAAGTTCTGACTTGAGCAAAATTTACTGGTCACAGTACAGTACGAGCATGGTTGTCACTAAATTAGGAAGGATTTATTTTTTCATATGCATTAATGCATTTATTTTAATGTTTTTCTAATTACTGTTTAATAAAGGGAATAATCTTATTTCAACCTTCTATGTTGTCGGCGCCAATAGCCTCGTGGTTAATGCGCCGACATATAGCGCAACTGTGCTCACGGCGACCCGAGTTCGATTCCCGTCTTGAGGTCATTTGTCGATCCCGCCCCCTTTCTCCACCCAATGCTTTCCTGTCTGCTCTCTACTACTGTCCTATCTAATAAAGCCCATAAATATAACTTAAAAAAAAAAAAAAAAAAAAAACCTTCTATGTCAAGAGGGTGGCTTTTTTTTTTTTTTTTTTGTTAATCTCTATCACATTATATTAGATAGATTGAAATTCTTGTTCATTATCCATTTCTGAATATTTTTTTAATTATTATTCAGATTGTTATTCAGAATAAATATTCATTTAATAATAATAGTACTATTGTTATTTTTAAATAATTTACTTTCTAAAGCAAGGAAAGTACTTTAAAGGGTTTGTAAATGATTTTTTAGAAGTGGACTGTGCATAAAATAAGCTTTTATTTTCTCTTTGCATGCTGCTTGATGCCAGTTTATTTATTTTAGTCTTTTTTTTCACACCAGCTCATGTTGTGGCACGCTGTCCAATTACACCATTACCAAGGGGGAAGTGTGTGCTACTGTTTGTGGTCATACAGTACGGTTGTGAGATTTTATCATTTGTTTATTTCTGAACACAGGATGAGAAAGAGGTCCTGGCTGAACTAACAGGTAGAATACAGGTCTCATCTTTTCACTCTGAGTTCGTTTAACATTGCCCTGATCCCTGATCTTAAAGGAAGACCAGAGGAACGGATAAGTGAGAGAGAGAGACATAGTTGTCCTCATGTGACTCAGTCATATGCTATCAATATGCTGCCATGTTCTGTTGGAGCCCAGGCTCTTTTTAATGGGGCCTGGTGGTTAGAACATGGCAGGCATCTCACAGGGACACTGTATTGTTATGCTTTCATTTACTTTTGGGCCCTTTCTTGCCTTTCTTTTTCTGTTTTTTTGCGGACTTACAAAGACGCTCGTTTCCATGAAGCTCTGCCAAGAAGGATGGGAAAACAAAGTGTGGGGGTGGGGTGTGTGGGAGTTTGTCGGGGTTCGGAAAAGCGCAGTGGTCTCCAGTTATTACATGAAATCATTAGACGTGGAACGTCTTGGCTTATGTAGAGAAAACATGAAGGCCGCAGTTTCATACAGCTTTGTGCGCCCCTCGCCCACCGACCGCATGGCGTCAATGGAGCTCTTCACACTGGTCACAATGGTTAGCAGACACGATCATTTGTTGCCATTTGTTCCTAAACATAATGATGGCACATATATATATATATATATATATATATATATATATATATATATATATATATATTATAATGGTAGTATATACACACACACTGCCATTCAAAAGTTTTGTCAGTGAGATTCTTTTTTTTAAAGAAATTACTTTTATTTAGCTAGAATGCAGTATGCATACATGTTTCTTGAGCAACAAATCAGCATATTGGAATGATTTCTGAAGGATCATGTGACACTGAAGACAGGATTTGACACAAAATACAGCTTTGCCATCACAGGAATAAAATACATTTTTAAATATATTAAAATAGAAACAAATTGTAATCATATTCTTCGATATCACAGTATATATACACATACATAAATAAATCAAAAGAGACGTTTAAAAAAATCTACCCTGAAAGGTAGTGTACATATTTTAAATTTATATTGACAAGGTCAAAATCTGTGCAGCAAACAAACTGTGTAAAATACTGAAAGAAATACTTTGGCCATTATTTTTAATGACTTTTTTATTTTTTTTAGATTCAGTCACTTCACACCACATTCCAAACACTCAAAATGCACCACACCTTTTCACAAGCCAATTTGATGGGAGACGTTAATTTTGCACATATTAATGAGCTAAGCACCACCTGCAGTACGACGGCTCTCAAAGTGTGAGCTGTGCTGCACAAAGCCCAGTGTCATGTGACCATGGGCTCTAGCACAGAATAAATCTGGGCGTTCGCTTCATGTACACGGCGAATATCTGCCAATATTCTCCCCTGGGTTACTTACCACTTCAGTCCATCCACCCACACATTTTGATTTCTTGTTATTTGAAGCATTTAATGCAAGAATGAACTCTACAGTGTGGCCTCTCGGCTCTGCTTGGGCAGCTGATGTTCAGTGCCTACTTTTGACCAAGACGGTGTACCGCTATCATGACATAAGTACAATTCTGATGAGACATTTTGATTTCAGTCCCATACAATTCAAACAAACCTTTTTCTTTTCTTTTTTTTTCCTTCTCCTCCTAACAAAATATCAAACTTTAAAAAAATTATAATTAAAGTTGCAATATATCCAGTATATTTTTATTTGTTATTCAAATGTCATTTAAAAGACAATTTCCATCTCGATAGAGCAGTGTACATCACAGGATGGAATTAAAGTAAAGCTTTGTCTGCATTGGAATCATTTATTATTTTATTTTATTTTTTTATTGTCCTTTAATACTTCTGGGCTGCATTTCCTTATTTATTTATTTTATTTATTATTATTATTATTATTTCTGGATTTTCTTGTCTAGCATTGAAGTAAGTGAGCCTGTCTGGCATGTAAAACATTTTTTAGGTGTCAAAACGTAATGATAAACTAAGCCACCACGTTCAATACAAGATCCAAGCTCTCTGTAAACTTTTTGTGGTTGGAGAAAAAAACGAGCATGTGTGTATCTTTTCAAAGGTTCTGCGATGAAGGTCTTGGTGGCCTGCCGAACTCGTTAAGGTCCCTGAGTGAAGCGCAGCTGTGCCAGAGAGGTCACTAAAAGCTGCATCTCATTTCACTGCGTTATTTTCAGTCGAGATTTAGAGAGACGCACAACCCGCAAATCTGGTTTATGTCGCCCTCCTGTTCCTCCAGTACCCCTTCATCATTACTGCTCGAGATGCCAAACTATGAGGGATCTGATGCAGGGAAAAAGCTACAAGGAGGGATGGCTCTTCCCGTAATTACAGACTCTCTCTTATCTCTGGGATGGAATTAAAAACACATTCCATGCAGACAGTCTCAGCACTGGCCTGCGGGAAGCAAATAAAAAGAGACTGCTGTTCGAGAATTGGAGAGGACTTTGGCAGTTTGATTAGAAACCGATGTGATCACGCTGTACGTTATCTGACAATGCAAAGGGCCCATGTAGTGACAGAGTTTATGAAGAAGGCTGCAAGAAGAGCTTTTTTACTTTTTTCAAAAACAATTTGACAAATTTTGCTTAAAATAAACAACCAATACATGTACAGCTACCATTAATAAAACAACATCACAATACAATACAAAGCAAATACCTGTTGCAACAGACTGCAAGTATGTGCTGCCAGAAAATAAGCACAAGTTTGCTATCTCAGGTTTCTGCCAAATAAAAGTCTGACAAAAAAATGCCAGAAATCGCTTACAGCCAATTTATTTCAAACTAAAACTATCCGAGTACAAATCTCATTTACAAAAATGGCTTAATTTCTTTGTCATAAACGACCATGTATATGATTACAAATATACAGCTTTTCAATTTTGTCAATGATGTTTTGAGGTATGATACAATGTGAAATATGCATTATGCAAAAATATAATTATATGTAAGTTTATACATAAAATTATACATGTGACAATTATTTTTAAGTGAAACTTTTTTTTCAAGGAGCAAATATGAAAAAATCAGAAGCAAGAAACAATTTTACATGAGCGTAATATCCAACCAGCGCGCACACACACACACACTTTTATTTTCTTTTTCATTTCTCACTTTTTTTTTCCCAGTCTTTTTTTCCAGAATACTCTGGGGTGACTTTACATGCCCTCCAGTCCAAAGATCTCCACACATTCAATGAGAATGGACTCCACTATTTGATTCTGATACACCATATTGACTTCCATGTTTCCGGATTCAAACTCGGGCCACATGAGAGTCGGTCCAAACACAATGCTGATGCCCTGAGTTGACATCAAGTTTTTCTTTGACTTCGTCAAGACTCTGTAAAACAGAAAACACCAGATCACTGAAGCAATACAATAGCAATGAATAGAGTTTAGTTTAAAAAAAAAAAAAAAGTCTTGTGAAGATCCCTAATGGAAGAACTGACTACAGCATACGAGTACAATCATTAAAGTGTGCACGTTTCCTGTCATAAAAACCTACTCAGATCATCGGTGACGGACCATCGGCAGGGTGTTTTTGAGGACTTGTGCCTGGTCTTTGGAGGCATCTAAGCACACTTTTAGCGGAATCTCTCTGAGCTGAGGTTTGGCTGTGGTGGAGAGACAATCAATACTGGGGTATTGGAGGACTCTTAGAAGGAGCCAGATTGGAGCCCTCTGGCTCTGTTATGGGTTGAGGCCTGGAAAGGGAGGGAGGGATTGTGGTGGAGGGCTTTCTTCCAAGTTGTCAACGGGATCCTGACTAAGAGGTGGGAAGCAGGCTTAACATTTAGAAGCACACTTTGTATGATTCCACCGCGGCCCAGTCCTGAAAGGTACTGATTAGGAGTGTGTTGGGTTTACTGCACTCACGTATATTGCACCGTAGTGTAACCGACGTCCTGTGCCATCTACGTTTATGGTCACATCTATCAAAATAATGGTCTACAATTATGCAACACAACTCAACAATCTATAATCTCCGCGCTGTTGTCAAAATACTCACGCACTCGGCTCTGAACGAGGTAACGCTTCGTGTTACATGTGACGTCCCTCCACATGAGTGTTATTGGGACTTTGGGAAGCCATTTCAGTCGAGAAACACAACTTAAGAGGCAGGCCAAGCGCTCTCAATAATTCCCCATTAATGTGTATAATTAACCTCGGCCATTTCGTTTCCCCTGTACATCACAGCTAGACGCTTGTCCTGCCATGAGCATTTTAACCTAATTAGTGCACTATGATGTAAGGATCCCGGCTGCCATTGCTAATGGTCTGCTAATGATCTTAAGGAGAGAGACTTCATTTCCGAAGAGATTTTTCAAAACATTAAATATGAAGCTTTTTGTCGAACCTTTTAGTGTTTTTTGGTAATTATGCCACTGTGACACCACTATATACATGACCCCCACACTCCCCCCCCCCACCTTCACATTCATCTCTGCTATCAGTAATGCCAGATCGATTAAAATCATGATAGAAGCTTAATTACAGTCATTATCATTTTCAATTACAGTAGCAGCACATAGTGGGAAGAAGTGCAATATAAAGACACTCTCTGGAAGGCACAAAAAAAAAAAAAAGAATACTTTTTTTTGGCTGCACACACACTGTCATCAACAGAGAACCATGTAAAAGAAATCACAGTGGTATATTTAAATAGTTTATGCATAAATTATATATTAAAAATGCATGCATAGATATTTTTCAATTGAATATCCTGATAAAACAAAAAAATGCATATATAACAACAAATGTAAAAAGCGTGTGTGTGTGTATGTATATATATATATATATATATATATATATATATATATATATATATATATATGGTTTTAAGTATATATTTTGCTGTAGTGTGTGAGTAGGAAATATCATTTTACATTTCCAAACATTCATTTAGCCAACAACTGTGGTAACATCTCCAAGATGCTTCAAGAGACCTTTAATTTTTTTAACCAAATGCTTGTCCTAAAATAATATATATAACACGGTATGCATTTATATTGTTTTATATAAAACTGTAAGTCAAAACTTTTAAATGTAACTTTTTAATGTAATCTAAAGTGACAGTCCTGGTGGCACTTGAAACATATTTCCAAAAAAAAAAAAAAAAAATACAGAACAAACAAAAAAATTAAATTAAGTGCACATAAAAAAAAAATGTGTTTTTGTTTTATATTTCTGTATCTTTTAATTTTTTTATCAAATGCTTGTCCTAAAATAATGCATATTAAAAGGTATATATGATAACATTGTATATACATTTTATATAAACATATTCCATTGTCAATTTAAAATCTTGAGTTAAAATAATGTCTGTCATCTAAAATGCCTCAGATTTAGAGAATGTATTTTATTTTTTTTTTTTTTGTACACCTCGCCTAAATTAACACTTTCAGTAAAGAAATTTGTTGATTTGGAAAAGGGAAGGATGCAATCTGGTCCTCGGTATCTGGGTATTTATGGCAAAATGCGCTCATTAAACCATCAGCTGACTTGGAGCCCAGTGAAGAAGCTCTGGTGCCTGGGTAAGGGCCAGGCTGTGGGCAGCTTGACCGGAGGTGACTGCGTTACGCTTGGTTGAATCTGACAAATCATTGATATCCCGTACATAAGCCGACGTGTATGGCTCAAGATGCCAATGGTTATTAATTAGCATCTCGTTTGCAAGCGGGGCATGACAGGAAATGGAGGATAGCGCACAATGCCGTCATTCCCCGCCTAGGAGGCCAGTGCTAATTGGGTCAGCCTAACTGGCTCCTAAAGAATCATGGGACGAATAATAAATTGAGGTGGGGTGGGGGTTACAGAATCGCTCCAAGCTTTAAACTGTGTCATTTTCGTGTAATAAGACGACGGCCTTGACTGAACCTATAAAAGAAAGACTCACTTTTATCAGAGGAGCTTTGATTTTCCACTTACACGATATCTGCAGTTTGGATACTCTGCATTTTTTTTATTTTTTATTGTTTATTATTTCCTGTCTGCACCATAAAAGGTCATAAACTGATGTGCATATACTTTGGTGGATATCAAAATTCGCACAACGGCAGTTTTCTTCCATCTAATTCGAGAGACACCAAACATAGATGAGAAGAAATGTTTTTTTTTTTCTTGGCTTTCCTGATCAGAGGTTTCTCCAGGTTTCTTTTCCAGCACAAAGACGAACGGAACCTTGAATTACTAACAAAAAACAAAACCTGTGGCCTTTTAAATCACTTGTGGTAAACGGGAAATATGAGCGGTGGTGACAAAACCTCCCACAAAAAATGACATAAATAGCACTACTGAGCAAGTGTACTGTTGAGAAAATCTGGTTGCCTTGACCACATCATCACAATGCGAGCACACAACTGGTTATTGAATCCAGGCTCCACGGACCAAAAGAAAAAAATGAACATTGGTTCCATGCGGGCACAGAAAGTGCCCACAACAAAGAGCTTTTGACTTTCACCACTTTAGATGAGCCAAGTCAGCGCAAAATATACCCTACAAAGGCATGACAGTAGGAGTTCAGAGAGCTGCTTCAGTTAGGTATACCTGTGTTATAAGAGAAAGACAGGAAGTGTACAAGCGGAAAGTGACGTTTGAGCAGGTATGGAGCTTACGCATATTGATACTTTGAGTGTGAAAGATGCCAAAGTCAACAAAACAAGAAAATGATGTGTGCATTCTTATACATAAGCTACAAAGCATCTAACCTCATTGTTCTTTCTTCATCTCGTCTTAGAAGACAAATACAACACACTCTAACCTAATTCGCTGTGACCGCACATTCCTTGCCTTTATTCATGGGAAAGTCATCCTGATATTTAGAGAGGGAAAGCAGTAGACAGAAACAAGTATGACTTAAGTGAGAATATAAAATAAACAGAACCACATCACTTGGCCGGGGTGTGGTGCCCACAAAGCAAACTGCGCTTTGGATTCGAAGCTCTCTTCCCGTTTATTGCTCTAATAGTGAGAGAAAGGAGCAGCGGGAACGCCGCTGTGGAGAAGGAACAGACTTGGTGGCACTACAGGGATTTTCAGTGTCACCACAAGTTCCACTGTAACAGCTTTTTAGTAAGCAGAATAAAAGCTGAATGGATTTTCTAATGCCACCATTCAGTGAATTCATGACAATGCTTTGCCCTCGTGCTCGTGTGTAGATTTGACTACAGTGTCATCTGTAAAAATATCAGAGGAAAATGCATCTAATAAACACAAATCAATACAAATCTGCAATAATGAGTTATATATTATATTATAAAGCTTGACAAGTTTTTTATTTATCTGGTGAACATGCTAGAACACAAACTTGCTGCTTTCCTGTCCTAAACTATCCATCATGAGATTTACAAATATTAAATACAATATTTAATATTATACAGCAGTGCTTTCCAACTTTTTTTGTCTTATTTACTTCCTTAACTCCATCAAGCACCCTTTCATCCATTAATAGGTTATTTAAATTATTATTTGTATGCAATTTTATTTACATTTTAATTTTATTGTTTTATTCTGAATACTGTTTAACATTGATTATTATTATTATTATTATTATTATTTTATTTTCAAAGCGTTATTCTGAATATTGTTTAACATTGTTAACATTATTATTATAAACCAAAGATCAATTTTAAATGTTAAACAATATGCAGAATAATAATATAATGTAATATAATATAAATCTTTAGTAATTAAAATAATAATAATAATAATAATAATAATAAAATGTAAAACAATATTCAGAATAATGCTTTGATTATTATTATTATTATTTTATTTTAAAGCATTATTCTGAATATTGTTTAACATTTATTATTATTAATATTATTATTTAATTACTGAAGATTTATATTATATTATATTATATTATATTATATTATATTATATTATATTATATTATATTATATTATATTATATTATATTATATTATATTATATTATTATTCTGCATATTGTTTAACATTTAAAATTGATTATAAAATTGGTTTATAATTAAAATAATAATAATAATAATAATAATAAACAATATTCAGAATACCACTTTAATAATAATAATAATAATAATCAAAGCGGTATTCTGAATATTGTTAAACATTGATTATTATTATTATTATTATTATTATTATTTTATTTTAAAGTGTTATTCTGAATATTGTTTAACATTTATTATTATTATTATTATTATTATTATTATTATTATATTATATTATATTATATTATATTATATTATATTATATTATATTATATTATATTATATTATATTATATTATATTATATTATATTATATTATATTATATTATTCTGCATATTGTTTAACATTTAAAATTGATATTTTGGTTTATAATTAATAATAATAATAATAATAATAATAATAATAATAAACAATATTCAGAATACCACTTTAATAATAATAATAATCAAAACGGTATTCTGAATATTGTTAAACATTGATTATTATTATTATTATTATTATTATTATTATTTAATTACTGAAGATTTATATTATATTGTATTGTATTGTATTGTATTGTATTGTATTGTATTATTATTCTGCATATCGTTTAACATTTAAAATTGATCTTTTGGTTTATAATTAAAATAATAATAATAATAATAATAATACATGTTAAACAATATTCAGAATAATGCTTTAAAAATAAATAAATAAATAATAATAATAATAATCAATTTTAAACAATATTCAGAATAACGCTTTAAAAATAAAATAAAATGAAAAATAAAAATAATAATTTAAATAACGGAGTTGTGGAAGGAAATAAGACAAAAAGTTGGAAAGCACTGCTGTATTTAATATTTGTAACTCTAATGATGGATACTGTAGGAAATGAGGCAGCAGGTTTGTGTTCTAGCATGCTCACCAGATAAATACAAAACTTGTCAAGCTTTATCATGGAATGCAGACCTAGTTTTCTTTAGCACATCAGACTCTCAGAATATCGTGTTCCTGTCTAGAAATCGACTGTTCAATGAGTGTCTCTCTCTCAGTCACACATTAGTGTTTTCTGATTGGGAGACCTGGCATGGGCAACCCAACAGACTTTAGCACTAGTGCCAAAGGGCATGTTCCATTGGGGGAAGGGAGGAGGGGGTGCTCATCAATCTGAGATGAGTCCTGTGGCCCTCCTGTGCAGGGTGGTAAATGTGCAGAAGGGTAAAGTGGGATAGAACACCCCTCCTGGGAGATGGAGACTAGCCATATGGCCTTCTGGCTGTGCCAGTAACGCTATCATGGACAAGGACTTGAGCGTTGACACACGGAAACACGCACACACACACATTATGGTTCATATTGAGTCCTCTGTTCATGTTGCATCCTGTTTATTGAGGACTTTTGTGTAAAAGGTTTTCAGACTGAGCACTATTTGTTGATCTCACTCTAAAAAGCTACTTTGTAATCTATGGAAATCTTTGATCTACAAACATTATAAAAATACGTCACAAACTTTCCATTTGTAAAAACGGGAAGTTCCCATTATAATCTAGTCTGGTTTTGTACTGTCAAGGTCAGCTAGCAGTGCAGAGCAGTGTGATGGGATTCTTGGTTCTCAAAGAGATAGTCCTCCCAAAAATGAAAATGCTGTCATTAGTTCCCTCACACCCATGCCATTCCAATCCTGTATGGTTTTTGTACTAACACTGAAGTTTTTCCTTCAATGCAACTCAAAAAAGCTGAAATCAGACTTTCAAAAAAGGATAAAGTATTAAACAGACAACGTCTGACCAGTTTCTGAAGAAAGCTGAGACATATGCAGTTAAACGAAAAGCTAGAAAGTAGGGCTGCAACAACGAATCGATTAAATCGATAAAAATCGATTACTAAAAGCGTTGGCAACGAATTTCATAATCGATTCGTTGTGTCGCGCGACGCGGAGACGTTTGATTATTAAAAAAAAAAAACTTTAGTTGAGCGCGGAGCGGAGTGAACACACTCGGTCTCTCTCGCACGGATGCTAGCAGAGTTTGGCGCCTCATAAATAAAAACAAAAGTAAAAAAAAAAAAGTAAAAAAAAAACGAGCGGAGGTAGAGGAAAGATACATGGCGGAGGCAGAGAAATCCGTGCGACCCAAGTCATCCAAGGTGTGGGAGCAGGGCGGCGTTTGCGTATGGCAGAGTATGCAGTTGCCATACCCTAGCCCAGTCAGGTGCTGTGAAAAATTATCCAAACTTGAGTCGCTTATAATTCGTTTTTATTATTTTAAATCAGAGAGTTTTAAAAATAGTAAACCAATGATAAGCATTAAAATAACTTGTCAGTAAAACTGTAACGCCATTGGATCATCGAGCTCTCAGCTAGACCTCGTACCTTCACCCCGCCTCCGTTCAGATTGACGCGCGCACAGCCTGGAGAAGATGAGATCTCTGCTTTTTCGCAATGCAAGGGTGAATAAATAATTGGTGTTTGAATAGTACAGCGTTTTCTTTACTCAAACACTATGTCAGTAAAGGATAATGTTTTTGTGTGTTTGAAGAGTGGAGAAGAATTAGTTATTTGCTGTCTATATACGTTTTAAATATCCTGTGCATTATGTGCATAAGCGCTTAATTTGAGATTTTGGCCAAGTGTATTAAACAACAAGAAAAACTAAGCGCCCATATAGCTACAATCAAAGTTATATAACCTGTAAAGTTGATGAAAGCATAATGCACTTAATGCACTTATGCACTGCATAACAGTTACAGCCGTTCTAACGACAGACAAAACACTCCATCTCCGTCATTCTCTGGTCAAAACATTATTAACTCCATTTGAGCTTGATTTTCATATAATGTTAAGTGCAGGTGTCTGATACAATACCAACGCTAACGACGCAGTGTTGTTAAATTATTTAATTTTTGGCAGATGTAAAGCATACATGTGTATGTTTTTTGTGTTAGTCCATTTTTATTTTATTTTATTATTATTATAACAGCTCAGGGATGTTCAAGGAGCAACATGTTTGTGCACTTTCTAAAGATTTTAGTTCTGTTTTTGAATAAAGGGTTGGAAATGAATGCTTTTTTTTTTTTTTTAAATCCGATTCATCGATTCATCGAAAAAATAATCGACAGATTAATCGATTATTAAAATAATCGTTAGTTGCAGCCCTACTAGAAAGCCTAGTTAGGTTGATATAATTAGCTAGATAAACGTCAGTTCTGTTCAATTTCATAAAGTAGACAGGCGAACATAAAAAAGTAAATGTCTAATGAGAGCTCATATGCAAAGAGACATGTTTTCAAACACAAGGCCCTTTTTGTTGATCATTAGTGAACAGACTCGAGTGCAAGGTTTTAGACCTGTGAAGTTCACAGATACCAATGAAGCTCAGATAACTAAAATGGACACTGATATTATTATCCTCCCACCACCCACCTAAATGATTCAGGGGCCCCCAAAATGTCCTGTGCAAGACCCAATATTAGGTTGTGTGTATGGACGGAGACTTACCTCCTCAGGTGGTGGAAGAGCAGTTTCATGGTGTTGTGGTTGGGTTTGGGGAGTTGATGGATCAGTTTCTTCAAGGCTTGAACCTTCTGTGTGGGCTCCCTAATTTCTGTTGGCAGGGAAGAGATGATGAAATGTTTTGATTTGGGTATTGCTCCTTCATTTGAACCTCTAGGTTCAGAGAGAAGTTAATGTCTTTTCCATCACTTTTTCATTAGCATAGCTCATCTAACATCAAAATTTTCCCTAATACTGGACCATTACCTCTTTCTCTATTAATTATAGAGACATGCTCGAGAAGGCCACATGCAGAATATGTCCCATTCCAAACTGCTGACTTACCAAAACGCCAGTATGTAATCGAATAGATTACTCTATTTATCTGATATTTCCATCTTACTTTTGATATCATTTAGTTCTTAATTATGATAGTTTTAAAACTTATGTACAACATAATCCCTTTTAAACTGCCAATGTAGCAGCATTTAGTCTGTGCTTATGCAGCTGTGTTATGCAGCAATAACCTTTATGCAGTTATGCAAACACATTTAGTACAATTGCATGGTTATCTGACACCATTACACTTCTCAGCAAAATCATTTTGATTCTGTGCAATCACTTTATAAAGCATTTCACTGTTAAATAGATGTAATTAAAGATGTTGTAGAAAAATAACCCAGTCTGCCTGTAAAATCAAAGCATAAACTTTTTCACTCTGGCTTTCAATTTTCCTACATGAAAGCACACGCGAGTGGTGCTAATGGTCCGTAATAGTCCACGTCCATTAAAAGCTGTTATGCTGTAACACAAGCTGTAACCGGTGACCTCTTGACCCCGCTGCTCTTTACATGTCAGATGGCTGATGACCTCATGGCAAACTCCTGAGAGGCACCAACCTGTGCGCTGACTATTCTACATCAGTGTCACTACCTGACCTTTGACACTTTGAAGTTCCCTGAACCCATTATGATGGGTATAGTAATATAACTGATTGCATTATTTCAAACACTGTTAGTGTAAAGAAGCTTGTATGGTAGACTAAGTAAAAGGAACTTTAGTTTGGAAGATTAGAGTGTATTTAAATAATTTAATCGATGCTTTTGATCAATATCATTATGGAACCTGAGCAGATGTTGAAATGGAGCTTTCACAGGGCCACCTGTGTGCACTCCAAACTCCCTCAGCTCAAATTTCACCCTAACGGATTTGTTTAAAAGAGTATTAACAGACCTTCAAGATTATACAGCCACCAGTTCCAGCCAAATATACACTACCATTCAAAAGTTTGTGGTCAGTAAGATTTTTTAATGGTTTTGAAAGAAGTCTCTTATGCATGCCAGGGCTACATTTATTTGCTAAAAATACAATACAAACAGTATGAGAAATTGAATAATTATGAAATATTTTTACAATTTAAAATAACTGCTTTCTATGTAATTTATCAATGTGATGTCAAAGCTGGATTTTCAGCAGCCATTACTCCTGTGTCACACGATCCTGCAGAAATCATTTTAATATGCTGATGTGGTGCTCAAGAAACATTTTTAGCCATGATAAGTGTTTTTTAGCATTCTTTGATGAACAGAAAGTTTAAAAGAATAGCATTTATCTTAAGTAGAAATATTTTGTAACAATTTAATGTTTTCATTTAATGCGTCCTTTCTGAAAATAAGTTATATATAGATAGATAGATAGATAATCTGACTCTACACTACACTAAATCCAAGCATATCAGTATACAGTACTGATTGCATTGCTTATACATCAAGCAGACCAAACAATTGTATGTTGTCATACATTTCAATTAACAAATCTTTTTAATATATTGTTATTTATATATAATGCTTACACATTCTGTTTCATATCACATTTCCACTGAAATTGCCTCACTGTCATCTCTACACTGTTGACATTCACAATTTCATACGGGAGAGAAAAGTTATGCGAGTTATTATGCTGTTCAAAGACCTTTCACAGCATGCAGTTCATTATGGGAGGCCAACAAGGTTCAAAATGCATCATGAAATGATACTATCATAATGACACAAATTTGCAATGCTGTAAATCAATTTAGATTATTTACACATTCTGAACAGAGCAAAATCTCGTCCGTCTTCCTTCCGCTAAGAAAACATCACTGGTTATTCCTACTGTGGCTGGCTAACAGCTACACCATGCTATTCATGGGATGTGCCGTGGAAGGGAGCTGGCAGGAGTTATGCCCCCAGTCTACTGTACTGCCCAGGATGCCCCCTGGGCACTAATGGAGCAGATGTCTCCGTGTATACACCGCGCTGGCACAGGCTCTGCGAGCAGATGCCCCTGTCAGATGCCAGGTCTGTCAATTGAGCACAGACAGAGACCATGTTCTAGGACAGAGAGTGAATCTCTGACCCGCTCCTCTAGGTACCACTAGCAGAGGGACAATGTTTTGTGCTTTTTTTGTGGAGTTAGCTATAACACCGGGGCTTAAAATTGTGCATATGATGCCCTAAACCACTCAAAATAGAATGTTAACATCAATTTTAACGTCAAGGCCACATAATTAGTGAAACAATGTGTGTTACGAACTAGAATTCTTCACTACAGTTTTCATCAACATTTTGTCTTTTACTTTATTCAAGCAATATCTTTTTTTATGACTTTCTCTTCAAGCATTATCTCAGTGGAGGCCGTTAGCTTTCTTTTGGCTTTGACACTGCATGGCAGTCGGCCTGTAAAATATTTAATCTAGTCATTATTGCTGGCATTATTGCTGTCATTAATTACTTTGCCTTTGGTGGCTAGCATATTGGAGATGGTCCCTTGTCCTGTATTTTGGACAGATGGTGGGGACAGTGTCATTAATATAAAACTCGTTCAAAATGCCTATACCCTAAATCAGCATGAATTCACTATGGTAAGCATTGTTCTTATGGTATTCTGATCAAAGGGGATTGCTCTTAAAATAAAGGGAATGTTTTGACAAAGGCATGCAGTGGGCAAAAATCCATAATGTGTGCATTTCAAATAAATTTTTTGTTAAAACATACAAAAACAACATAATATAATATATCCGAAATATATATATATATATATATATATATATATATATATATATATATATATATATATATATATATATACATATACTTTTGGAACCTTTACAATAAGTTAATGTTAGTTAATGTATTAAATAACATGAATGAAAAATGAGTAATACATTTATTACAGTATTTATTAATCTTTATTAATATTATTTAAGGAAAATACAGTTGTTCATTGTTAGTTCATGTTAATTCACAACTTTTGATGTTATTAACACATTAGCAAATATTGAAATTAACATTAACTAAGATTAATAAATGCTGTAGAAGTATTGTTCATTCTTAGTACACGTTAACTAAAGTAATGAACCTTATTGTAAAGTGTTACCATACTTTTTTAATAAAAACATTGTATTTATTTATTTATTTATTTATTTGTATTTTAATAATGCAAAAAAAAAAAAACACACAAAAGGTGCATGGATTAATATATATTTTTTTAAATATGTTTTTTTTTTTTCATACAATTTTGCATTATTACAATACAGAACTAAAACCATTAATTAATACTGATTTATTTATTAATTATGAAACACTTTTTTTAGAAGACACTGTTTTGGAGCCGAAACTATTATTTTAAAAATGATTTAGTTTTTTCATTGTAATTTTAGGTATCATTAGTAATTCCTAGTAAATGTGTTTTTCTGTGGTAAAATGACAAAACAGGATGTCACTTTCTGACATTACAGTTCAGATGAAACATTTTGATGTACCTACGGCTGCACAAATGTGGCAGAACCATTGCTACAGTGCACACTCTATAAATCAAACTGAGAGAATCATTGTTTTGTGAAAAGAGCTGATGTACAGTAAAGAATAGATGCACTTTTGGTTACAAAAATCTGTGAATATAATCCAATTACAAACAATGAGACCATCTTTACTGCGGTGCAGCTTTGCTTCTCAGGATAAGCCCATCTGCGAGCTTTGTCTGCGGGCTTCTTTAAGCCCCGTCAAGGCAAATATTAGCACACTGCAAATAGTCCTGCAGGTTATGATTAAGATTTTAAATGTATCCCAATTGAATACTTTGCTTTATGAATAACAAAGTCTTAGAGGATCGGCGCTGTAATTTATTAAACATGAAAAACTTCTTGATGAAATATAGAGACTGGGAAGAGATTTATGCATTTGAAAATATTTCTGCATGCAAGCTTTGCATGGCAATGAGGCC
This sequence comes from Onychostoma macrolepis, assembly GCF_012432095.1. NCBI lineage: Eukaryota > Metazoa > Chordata > Actinopteri > Cypriniformes > Cyprinidae > Onychostoma > Onychostoma macrolepis. The sequence goes on from NC_081163.1 coordinate 18,702,562, forward strand.
ACGTTGCACAAATGAGGAAAGCTGCATAGAATGTAAAGGCTTGTGATTCACAGACTGAAGTTTGAAAGAGCATAACATCAGAATAGACAAACAATTATGTTATGACAGATGTACTGTCTGACACAGCTCTGATTGGCATTATTTCAGCACATTGTACACTACAATTGTGGCACTGTGGTTTCTCACAGAAAAAGTCAGGCTGGAAATCTTACAATCTCGCTTTTTAAAATACGTAATCGGTCATCTTCAAATGTGATATAACGATACAGTCCATCTGAATGAACCATCCAGATTACTACACAAACGCTGAATTGTGTGTGTGGGCCTGGAGAACAAAGCCTCCATTTGTCAACAAGTATGTCTTCGCTTTGTACAACAAGGCGAGCTTGTCTATTGGACAGGTGGCAGGACAATGTCGCTAAGATACCAGGCAATATGAATAATAGATTTAGTCCATCGTGAGCCAAGAGCTGGTGCCTGCCACATCCACAACAGGCACCGAGTGAAAGAATGGAAAATTAGGCCAACTGTTCACCTGAGGACCCCGGGAAGCCCAAATGTTGGTTTGCGGGAGTGAGTGCGTACATTTTAAATAAACATACAGATTGCAAGCGAGAAGACGAAAAGTGCTCTGAGCATCTCACAGATCGTGAGCGAAGGGGCCGTTTAAATACTGGGCGAAGTCTTAAGCCTGAAGATTACATATTAATAATTTGCCAAAACTTCCAGTAAACTTAAATTACTTAGAGTTCCACAAGATTGTCCAGAAGCAGTGTGCGATTGGGCAGCTGTCCTAATTGAATGGATACTTGTCCAAAGTACCGTTCCAAAGACCTTTAGTTAATACCACCCATTTAAAAGGGCAGCCATGGTTAGAGGAGCTGTCCTCTTTTGACAGTGATGGACCAATACAGAAGACCTGAGCCACTCAAGTATCAGCTGGATTCACTGAAATTGCTTGTCAGTGGTCTAGTGAGATCAATGAAACAGGATGTTGGGCAGTTTCGGTAAATGAAATGTAAGACGAGCTCCAAGGTTCATTAAACCGTGCCAATATTACAGAGGGGGAGGAGCTTAGTAACCTACATACTAGAAAAGTCTACAGTGCAAACAATCTTGTTCTACAGCACATTAGATATGGCTTATTACTGTCCTGCCCTGTGTATAGTATAATATAATATAATATAATATAATATAATATAATATAATATAATATAATATAATATAATATAATATAATATAATAATATAATATAATATAATATAATTGACTTACAAGACTAGGTTAGTCTCAGAAATAAACACACATAAAATAAACATAAAATATTCAATATTTAAAACTTAAAAAGTAATTTTTAGTTAATTAATTCACATATTTTTGGTAAAAATATCTAAAATAATGAGTCAACAAAGAGATTCACCAATCTGAATGGAAGGTTAAGTTCAATCAAATTATTGTCATTTATACTAGGCCGTTGAATGCTTGAATCTGATTGGCTGACGAACGTTCTAAGGTGTGCAATTATTTTTAAGTAAACGCACGGCGAACGTAGTTCCAGGCAGCTCTTGACCGCATTACATGACCATATCACTTCACCAAATGATTTCTGTTATTTCAAAGGTCTTACAACAGCAAAATAACCAAGACCCACAACAACACTGGCCAAATAAATAAATATAGCAAACAATATGATAAAAACGGCAGATCATGTCCATGTTTTTGCCACAAAATTGGGCTTTATTATGTACGGAAAGCACATACTCTATCTCTCCCGCTCTCTCTCCCTCACAGCCGCACATACATAACATTTACAGTTTGCACACACACTAGCATACATCGCGCTAATGTTGTTATTGCTACTCTGACGATTTTATCAGTAAACAACTTAAAAACTACATGACTTCTCACAAGAGAGGTAACAACAACGGCGCTGTTCGTGAACAAAAGGAACTTAGCTATAACTAGAGACATTGCTGCCGAACACTATTGAGAGACGCACAGAGGTATTTTCTCTCTCTCTCTCTCTCTCTCTCTCTCTCATAACTTAGTTATTAACTGTATTAACTGCATTAATCTGTTATCAACGGCTCAAGCCTCCGTTACTAGGTTTAAAATGAAGTTTTGGAACTAGCAACTGAGGCGTTGGATGAAATGCGGAATAAATAATCCTACTCACATAGCGATTTAAGTAGAAATACCGGACGAATGCCTTGAAATATATCATCTGATCGATGTCTTGAGGTGTGGCAACCGTAGTATACGCGGAATAATTGACTTCGGTCTATTGAATTATTAGAAAAATAACGGTCACGACGCGAACCACCTCGGGTGTGCATTATTTTTCTAATAATCCAACGGCCCGTCGTCAATTATTCCTTACGTATAAATTAACTCATTCCTAAAGAAACCAAAAAAATATTAAAATTATTCAATCAGTTTGATTAAATTAGGGATAACACTTTAGTATAGGGACCGATTCTCAGTATTAACTAGCTGCTTATTAGCATGCCTATAATTAATATATTGGCTGTTTATTAGCACTTATAAAGCACATATTCTGCATGACAATATTCAACACCCCTAATCCTACCCAATACCTAAACTTAACAACTACCTTACTAACTATTAATAAGCAGCAACTTGTTTACATATTGCATACAACAAAAACAGTAGTACAGTAGTATGTTATACCAACATATACATACCCTCGGTTTTGATGAGACATGTTGCAGGTTGAACTAATTATACCTCCTGCTATTAGGGGCATTTTACAGTAATAATTGGTTGTCTAAACACTATCTGTAAGTGATCGGGCTCATCTACTGATTAATTGGATACAAGCAGTTTGCGGTACTCTGGCCTACATGCAGCGTGAGTAAATATTTATTAGCAATTTGCAAGATCACCCCAGGCCTGTTCCCATTCTGTCTCACGCATATCTCCTTCCAGTGGGGATATACTGAGGTGCTGTATTCATAATTATATCCCTGCACTTATTACAGTGAGCGCGCTGGCCTTTTGGTTCATATCTCAAGATTCTGAGAATAATAAATCATTCACTGATTTAAACAAACTAGAGAAGATAAGAAAAAAAAAAGCTTAAAGTTGCATCAGTAAAATGACATGGTTGAGGTCAATTATTTATTTATTCAAATAATGTTTTGTCTTTATAATTCTTACTTGCATTCTCCTTGTATAAATATACTATACCATCAAAAACAATAAAAAAGATGTCATGTTTTTTAAAGAACTCTCACATTCTCAGTAAGGCTGCATTTATTTGATCAAAAATACTATAAGAGTAAGAACAAATATTAATGTGAAATATTACGATTTAAAAAAATGGTTTTCATTTGAATAAAAATAGTCTTCAATCTTCACATGAACACATGATCCTTAGAAATCATTTTAATCTGCTGATTTAGTGCTCAAGAAACATTTATTATCTTCTTAATATTTTTGTGGAAACCATTAAACATTTTTTTTCAGGATTCTTTGATGAATACGACGTTTAAAAAACAGCATTGTTTGAATAGAGATCTTCTGAAGGTCTGTCAGTAAAAGTTGAATAAAAGTATTCATTTCTTAAAAAAAAAGATTCTTGGCATTAAAAGGTTTGAAAACTTCTACTCCAAACTTATCTTCCATCATTCCTGTTCACAATGCTTAGGTCCATAAAGCTGCAATTGTGCCTACAATGTTCTGCATTGCCTATTTGCTCTATACTTACTCTCTATTTACTTGCCCGTATACGGCATAGTACATAGCTTATCGCCACTATGTAGTTCACACGGCCACTAATCTGAAAGTGTTTGTTTTTAAACTAACAGGGCTTCAGAAAACGGGCAAGTCATAAAACAAAAGTGCAGGACAAATGTTGTTTTAAGCTCAAAGGTACATACATATATTTCACAAGGTACATGCCTTTCAGAAGGTAGATTGCCCAAGAGAAACACACTGGCGTCAGCTGGACGCTCGAGATGAGGCCCAGAGTTTGCTCTGTGCTGCTGGAGGGCGGTTACACGTGACACTAAGGCCGATCTGGTGACAGTTTCTGTCTGGACCACAGGCCCTGACTTTGCCCTCTGGCCTGAGAAATTCCCCCATTCCCCAAACAGGGAGTTTGAATGATCTCAGCACCTCCCTGTCAAAGAGCGACCCCTTTTGGCTGACAGATCTGCAAGAATGCGTCTAAGAGGGTCAATCCCAAATAGCACGACTCAACCCAAGAGTGGCAAGCGGTTTAGCCATCCGCGGCTTGAATTACAGTTAGGAGGACTGGGTCAAACTAAGCTGTAAACCATGAATGGAAATAACTTGATGTTGCTGTGGAATACTTGAGCACAGTTTGAGTATTCTGAAGTCTCACATCTCTGGGAAAGGTAATTAATCATTCCTTGTAATGCATTTTAAGGTTCTAATCCCAAATATTTGTAGCAATAACACTGATTTGCTCGTATCGATTTCAGTACTTACTAATGGCTTCCACAAACAAGTCGAAAAAGCGAAAGGGAAACAGGGGCTCTGGCAGTTCACGGAAAAACATCTTTAGCGCTCCGGTGATGACATGGACGTCCTCCCATTGGCTGTCGCCCAAGTCAAGCTCCTCCTCTGGGGAAAGAGAGACACAGTCAGAGAAGCCAACAGAGAGAATTAGAACAACAGTCGTTTGATGAGAAAATTAAAAAATGCTAATCATTATGTCAACGTTAATACGCCCCTTGAGAGCCAAACTCATTGTCCTGCTTGCATTTCACTGCATATCAAACCACATTGAAAATCCTTATCAAACAATTTGTGGCGCCTAATACAAACGAACCACTTTATACCTTTCAGCTAAGCCTTTAGAACCAAACTGATAATGTGTCATTTAGACGAACACTGATTCAGCTGCTGGCCTTAAACCAACCACTGATGATAGATAATGACTGAATTAAACTTACCTTGGTCAACTAGGAAGCGTAGTTTCTGGATAACGGCCAAATTGCCACTCACCCTGTATATCCCATCAGCCTCCAGGCCTGTGAGGACAGGGTAAAGACATCTGTCAGTCAGTCAGTCAGCAAGGCACTACCACAATCATTTCTTTAAAAAATGACCATCTTTTCTGAGCCATACCTCGTTTTTCTACTTCCACCACACACAACTTCACAAAATTGGGCACTGTGGTCCTTTCTCTCTCGCACAGGGTCAGCATGTGACATCCAAACACTCGGTCTGTGAAAAAACATGACATTGAGAATAGTAAGCATATAAAGCTAAATTGGGATTTGCTAACACTTTGTATTACAGAGTCCATGTCATAGGTGTTAATTTATTAATATTAAACGCCTCAATAATGATTAAAAACAATTAATAATATATCATTAAATGCAATTATTAAATCAATATCATCAATGCAATTATTATTACTAACAATACTAATAAAATAATGATTAACACTATCAATACTATAATATTGATTACAATAATAACAGCTCTAAATGTAATGTGTTAATTTAGCATAATAAATTAAATCTCAAATTATTATTAATAATATTACTAATAGAATAATATATATTAACAGTATTAATATAAATAAGAAGCATAAATATTAATAATCGTATGAGGTTATTTAGTACAATTAATTATAAACAAATGCATTTAACTTAATGAAGCATCTTAAAGGAATACTTCACCCAAAACTTTGGCCTAATTTACTTGCATGTTTTTGTTCCAAACCTGTACAAGTTTCTTTCTTATGTTGAACACAAAAGAAGATATTTTGAAGAACCAAACAGTTGTTGGTCCCCAATGACTTCCACAGTAGGGAAAGAAATACAATGGAAGTTAATGGGGACCATCAACTGTTTGATTACCAGCATTCTTCAGAATATCTTCTTTGATGTTCAACATAAGAAAGAAATCCATACAGGTTTGGAACAACATGAGGGTGAGGAAATGTTTTTGCATTTTTGGGTGAACTGTCCCTTTAAATTTATGCATCTCATGGCACAAGACTGAAAAAACATGTTTATGTTAATTGTGTGGAAATAAACAATATTGACTTTTTGTATTGTCTATTCAATGTACTCATTTACCACAACAATGTCTTAAATTTGGGGGCTTTTTTTCAACAAATATCTGCAAGATATCTGTAATTAATTAATCAAAAAAATAATTAATTTTATTTAATTTTTTTTTTTTTTTTAAATGATTGGCTTATAATAGCAATAAGTAATTACAAGCTGCTTCAAAAATAATTACAGATTAAGAAGTGCTCAATAGGCCTGCTTATATAAGGACACATAATTATGAGCACTATAATGTAACGTGTGACCCAGGAATTTCACAGCTGAAATGCATAGTGGAATGTTTTCAGGCAGTCATATTTCAAAGACGGCCCACAAAAGATCAGAACGCTCCATAATGAGCAAAACTACAGTTGTCAGAGCAGAGGTGCAAGTGTCCTCATCATTTGGCTTTCTGAGTTCATATAGGACCAGGCGAACTGTCCCAGAGGCTTCTGGAACATCAAAGATGTCCTGCTCTCATTTCGGCACCCGCGAGGAGCAGGGGGAAGTGGCGATGTGCTAAATGCATAAATGACTGCAAGCAAGCCACCTTTGCATACAAATGCACATTCAGAAGGTTTCCTAGAGAAATATCAGGCAGGAGGGGCATTTCTAAATAAATTACTTTTAAAAAGCGTTGGTACAATATGGAACGATCCTAATTTCGAGATGGATGTTTAGCGGGCTAGCTGGCCTTGGAGCTCTGCCAGCGATAGCTGTGTTAGGGGCCACCTGCGCTACTCTGTTAATCCCACAGTAGTTTTATTCATTCCCTCAATATTGTCCTCTTTGATCTCCCATTTACCCCCACAGATACTACATTAAAGGGTCTTTTTTGACACCAGAGGAAATTAAAGATATCATTACCTTCATCCGAGGGTTCCAAGTATGCTTAAAATATCCTTTAATGTTATGTTTGGTGTATGCTATGAATGGAATAAATTAGTTACAGTCTTTAAGAATCGGCGTCAGGGATTGCTTGTTGAACTGTTATAATGTGTAAAGGAAAAAGAATGTCTTGCTTCCTTTTTTTTTTTTTTTTTAAACTGGGTCACAGTTGTGTTTAATATGGAAACATGCAGAGCCAAAATAAACTAATGTCCTAAGATTGCACATTCATATGTCATCACGTAATATGTAACCTGCAATTATGTAGCATGTAATTATGACTATTAACTGGGCTACAACTGGGCAAAGTTGTTAAATGAATAAGACTAAAAAACATGAGATTTTGGAATCTGATAGTCGACGATGAGCTTAACATTGTAAAACGATGATAGTAATTTTAACAGTACCCTGAAATCTTAACGTTCCCTTACTATATACGGTAAAAACTGTAAAATACCCAACGGTACATTTCATGCTATACAGTAAAATATTATTGAATGTACAGTTTTTGGTAACAAAAAGAAAGTCATCTAACAATTTACAATAAAAAAATAAAAATTAATGGAAATAACTATGTTTCTTCATATTATTTATTATCAGTTACATCTTCTGTTGGTAAATATGTATTGCATTTGTGTGATGTGTTATCAAGATGTTTTTTTCTACTGGTGTATGACATGGTGCACTTTCTATATATTAAAATTTACCTCAGCTTATGGAAAAGCTACGCGTGATGAACTTTAAATCATGTGATTTTCTCTTTACCACCTACGTTATTATTGTGGTTGTCAGTATATGTTAAAGATACAAAACCAAGTTTAGTAGCAGCATGGTTATACTAATTCTGTTGGATTTACTATATATATATATATATATATATATATATATATATATATATATACCCTAGTGAAAAATAAATATACTTAAATGTATTTTAAATGCATTCATTTCATGCCAAGTATACTAAAAATACATTTTCATAAAATGCCCTGCAATTGTATTTTTTGTATATTAAACTGGTATACTTAAAGTCTGCTAAATTGGAACAACTACTTTTGTACTTAATGCACTTTAATTGTGTGGAAGTAGTGCTGAAGTACAATTAAAGATAAGCTTAATATATTTGATTGTGCTAAAGTGGAACTATTGCATGTACACTTCAGGTACACTTTAAATATTTTGCATTTAAAGACTGATATTATTTAAAGATCATACAATTCTCATCAAAAGTGATATTTTTAGACAAACACATTTTAGACTTAATATTAAGAAATGTGCATGAGTTTAATTATAATTTTTATATCAGTAAGTCTCGAGTTATCTGTCAGTAAATATGTTAATAGATTTTAACTATACTTAGTATGAAATAAATGTATTTTAAATATATTACTTTTTTTACTAGGGTATATATATTTACTAGGGTATATTTTTACTGTACTTTTTACAGAATTATTCTGGAAACCACAGCTGCCTTTTTTTTTTTGGAAATTAAAAACAGGATTTTTTTTTTTTTTTTACAGTGTATTGTGTGGAGCACATATGGTGAATCCTTCACCTTTAATAAGGCCTTTCTCCTGTAGCGTTTTCATGGATGGCCGTCTGGAGATGAACTTCTTCAGTCTGTTCTTAACTCCATTCTTGTCGGCGCTGTCTGAGGCACTGTAATTCAGCTTGAACACTGTGCGGGGGATCAGAGGAGACACAGGAACAATGCTGTCACTGAACACTCGCCACATTCTTTTGAGGCTGTCTTTGTGCAAGTCCTCCTCATGCAAATAAGAGTGTCTCCTTTCTCCACACTGCTCAAAAGCACATCAGAAACACTACTTCTGCTGAAATATTCTCCAGTGTACGTGAATATCTCATTTCGCAGCATTTATTTATTGATTTCGGCCAATGTTAGTGTCAATATTACAACATCTTCACAAGTCCAGTGATTAGTATGTGACGAGCGAGAGCTCAGAGCTACTGCCCAGTATTCAGTACATTAGTAAATTAATTCTCTTTGATGCTCATTCAGGGCAGAAAATGCTGCAATTACCAATGACAGAAGCGTTTGGAGAGTGTCAAGTAGCTTGTAATTTATAATAATGATTGACAGAGAGCAGACTGACTCCGTCTTACTCAACATCTCAACGGAGTTCAGAACAGCCGTATATACTGTCTGAAATTCAGCTTCTGTTGGTCTCTGTCTCAAATGGTAAATGATGTAATGAGATGTGCTAATGTGTCTGTATTTTACAGTCATCATGTTAAACGTGAATGTTCTCGCTGTAACGCTGTCTCGCAGTAACCAAACTGCATGTGGTCAAGGTGCTGCTGTGCTTCCTGTTCAGAATGTGACCACAACTGCACAGAGAAAAAAAAAAAAGATCTACAATGCTTCGTAACAGTGAATTGCACAAAAACATGTCCAGGTCACATTTCATCCCAAAATCAAAAGAGAAATTACATTATTCTTTTTGTATATATATATATATATATATATATATATATATATATATATATATATATATATATATATATATATATATATATATATATATATATATATATATATATATTATTTATAATCAACATTTTTGGACCATTATGATATTTATATATTTACATAGTAACATGACAAAATATCGATTTATAACAAATTAATTGCATTTTACAGATTTTAAATGAGTGTTCTCAATAGATTCACATTTCTGAAATATAAAAAAATAGTGCTGTCATTTATTATGAATAAATACACACACATGCATGTATATATTTAAGAAAAATGTTATATTGTATATTAAATATATTTATATATATAATATAAATATATACATGGAAGTACTTTAAAAATATATACTGTATGTACACAGTACACACACACACATATATTATGTAAACAAAAACTTTTATTTTGGATGCAATTAATTGTTTGACAGCACTAATAAAAATAAATACGTCTTTTTATATATTATAGTAAAGATAATTAATTTTAATGTATATATATATATATATATATATATATATATATATATATATATATATATATATATATATATATATATAATTTATAATTAACTTTTTTTCTTTTGATTTTGTGGTGAAATGTGATCTAGACAGGTTTGGTGAACAGACCGTATCATCTGTACTGCTAAACTCATGAATGTGGATATTAAACAGCGGTGAAGTGAGGCTGCAACCCTGACACACTCACTGTTTCTGAACTCTCTGTGTTGATTGCCAGTTATCACCTCCCTCCCCTCTCTCTCTTTCACACACACACACACACACACGTGTTACTCACTGATGGAGCGTCTGTTTTCAGATTTGGTCTCTTTTGGTTTAGGTTTGGTGGGTTCACAGGTCGGTCTGGACAAGCATTCTATGCTGTTGGACCTGTGTAGGGCCGCTCTACCACAGCTCTGGCCTCCAGCTCCACTCGACTACACCACAACATCGTATAAAAGATTCATCACTTAGATGCAGAAATAACATCCAAAACAAATGTTGCTATTTGAAGTATTTATCCCAGTGTTAGATGTTTAGCTACTGATGCATTAGTGTATTTAACCATTTATTTACCTACCCATATTTTAAAAAAAGTAAAAGTACCCATAATTAAATTCCCCAGTGAGTACATGCTAATGTAAAAATGTATAAAAAGCTATTTTGTCTTTAATCAATTAACTTACCACACTATCCACTGCTTTCTTGATGGCATCATGCCATTTAGAGATGGTTGGAAAGTGATCTGCCTGCAGCAAAAACTCATGACCATTTGAGGTGGTTATCTGTTTGCAAAAGACAGTTGAAATGAAAGTTTAAAAGTGGCATTCAAACAAATACACAGACCTATGTATTAATAAACTGTACTACATCACAACTCTAGAACTGAATATAGCAAAATAGTATATTAAATTGCTTGCTTAACTGTAACCAAATAAATGTTAGTTTTATAAAGAAATTAATACTTTTATTCAGCAAGGACACATTAAATTGGCCAAAAGAGAATATAATATACACTTTATTTCAATAGTCCACTTTAGACATTCTACTAACAGTAAGTAACTTTGCAACTACATGTCAACTAGCATTCATTAGAGTATTAGTACTAGACTCTCTGCTTAATAACTTCTAACACTTTATTTTGATGGGTCCACAACATACATTATACTGAGAATGAGAAACGTTGCAAGTATGTGTCAACTTATTCTACTAACCCTAAACCTACTCTAACAGTATACTCTGAGAGTTAGTAGACATGTAGCTGCAAATTAATGAGAATTAGTTGACATGTAGTTACAGTTACTTATAGTTAGTAGAATGTCTAAAGTGGACTATCGAAATAAAGTCTAACCCAAAAGATTTCTGTTTCTGATTCTGTTTTCTGAAAAATCCATTATAGAAAAAAATAATTATACAAAATTAAAAAAAATAAATACATTATAGAATTCTGACTGTCTCCCCAAAAATAACAAGCAGCAACATTGCATTCAACATTGATTATAACAAGTAATAAGAAATGTTTCTGAGGACCAAATTTCTGAAGGATCATGTGACACTGAAGACAAGAGTACAGGAATAAATTACATTTGAAAATATATTCAAATTCAAAAGTATTTTTTTTTTTTCAAATAAATGAATCCTTAGTGAGCATTAAAAACACTTATTTTAAAACATTTAAAAACCTTACCAAACCAAAACTTTTGAAGGGTAGTGTATGAGAAAAAAAAAAAACTTTTAAAAGCTAAAAATGCAAAGTCAATAATATACATAGTGTAAAGACGGTAGATCTCAGGGATACAATTACACAAACAAACAAAAATACAAAAAGATGAAAAGTGAGAAATCTCAGATGTACTAAGCGTTTTGACAAGCTATTAGTTTGATACCTGACTAAACATTAGACTTATTTCTCGAGACTTCCATGACATCGCATGGCACAGTCGCATAGAATAAGTGGCCTTCCCAGAAAAAAAATGCAAGCTAAGGTCAGAGTTGTCAAATACTGTTGAACAGAACAGATACTTGTTATTTTAAAGAGAGCTGACACTGCATATTTCAAAAACCTAAAATCATTTTAGAGTGGTCAGTCTCTAAAAATACCAGGCCGGATCACAGAATACATTTCTCCTTCCCCCCATACAGTCACTCCACATAGACGTCCAAAGTTTTGCCCGTTTAAAACAGACTTTTCTGACTTTGAGAGAGGGTGGCAGGGGGAATCAAGCAGTCTCTTTGGGGATGGAGTGAATATAGAGGGAATGGTTAGGGGCACAATTCTTGTCAGAGTGCGTTTGCGATCCCTCTATTCTTCAGAGTGGAACATCCGAGAGAGCATGTTTGTTCTGAAGCTCCTTCTTTCCTGGAGGGTGCCTGCGGACATGACAGTAATAGTTTGTATTGGGGTGGACTTGTTGGAGTCCTCGTTGGCGGTTTGAACGGGTGAAACAGATCCACTTTAATGAAGGATATTTGTGCTGCAGGTCATCAGAAACTTTCAAATGGCAGTTTCATATCTCTTTCTGGTTTTGCTGTCGTACAATGCATGAAGCTTGTGCAAATCAGTCCCCTTTTATGCAGAGTTGACAGATATTTTATGCAAGTGACAACATTCTTTTTTCTCATTCTTTTCGGACATTGAACATCAAATGAACCATATGACGCATTGCCGTTCGACTTTGATTCAGAAGAAAGCGCAGTGATAATGTTTCACAACCCAGCACGCAATGTATCAAATAATTCAAATAGTATTTCAAAGCCAAACCAGCCTTAATAAATTCAACACCAAAGCTCGATTAAGTTAAACTGAAACACATTTTATGTCTTTCAAAATAGCTCATCCTGTAAATCAAGCTGTTTCAAAACCAAACGTCGCATTGGTCTTTGATTTCATGAAGATTATCTGAAAGCGTTGACTGATGAGTCATGAGTTTTGTCCTTTCTGCTTCTGAAAAAACGATAATCACCTTTCCAACTACCCATTGCTATATTCACCAATACCTCCCCAGAATCAAGCTCTCATCATTTATGCTGTTTCATCTCTGCATGTGGTGATGTCCATGGAAAAGAAGAGCCCATAGATGCAATGCCAATGTTAGTAGCATGCGCATATATTTCTATGGACAGTTAATGCTGTTATGGACAGCTTACACAACAAACCATGCACAATTTTTACTGCTGTTGTAATGGAATTTTTGATTTTCATCTATCTTCTTCTAACATCTCCTAACTGTCATTTATTTTGTATATATATAGCTACATATTTGTTTTTCCTTTTTAGAGAAATGCAATGTCTATTCAATTTCTGCATCACTCCGTATATGAAATAATAAACTTTTTGCATTAAAAATAAGTTACATATTCAACAGTCCTGTATTTAACATTGGTGACTTTAACCTTCAGTGTCTCTTATTGCAGATAGCCTGGATAGTCTGTTACACAATCTCTCATCAGTGTTGTTAAAAAAAAATAAAAAAATAAATACATACTTAAAAAATGTTTTGAAAGAATATTATTGGTCAGGAAAATGGCAAAGTGGCAGAGGAGCTGATTGGAAAGCAGGGACTGGTGGAAAGTTTTGTGTTGCATGAGTGGAAATAAGAAAGAGTATAACATAAAAGCACTACGCTTTTAATCACACTGTTTAATGAGGAAGAATTTGAATATCTGGGCTCTCACTTTGACTCTTCATTAATGTTTAATTATGCAGAGCGGTACAAAGACCAGAATGCCATTTGTGACTTAACATTTGTGTTTTGCTGTTAAATTAAACATTAATTTGAAAGCTACATAAAGACACAACTCAACTTTGAAGCGCTTTAGATAGGAGGGTTAATTATCTCCAATTTTCCACAACTCCTGAGATGGGTCTGGCTAAGAGAGCTATCGGCTTCCCAGAGAAAACAAAAGCAAAATCAGAGGAAATGAAGGAAGATGCACTGCGTTTCCCTGATGCTTTCTCCTGCACAATGTTTAATTCAATGCTTCAGACTGCATAGGCCAGATTAAAAATATTAATAATAACAATGACAGAAACAAAATCTTTGTAAAATGTTTCACGAGCGGGAAATACTGTCTCTGTAACCTACATTCACCAGATTTCAATTTTAAATGAGCAAGCTATTCTCGTAAAGGATTGAACCATCAGTGAATTTGATTAACATTGCGAGTTGTAACATGCAAATACAAAAACTTTCACAAATGAACAGCTGAACTAAAAGTTAAAGTTAGAAATAGCATAATAATGATACATAATACAGAAGCAAGCAGGGCCAGTTGTCACACTGGGAAGATGTCATAAGGACTTTTAATGTGTTCTCTCTAGCAGTGGTTTTGTAGGTTGGCTTAAAGAGCGTTTCTTAAATTGAAATTTTTTCCTGAGCAAGAACTATTTGTCCTGAGACACTGTAAATCGTATGCTCTTGCTAAGAGAGAGTCATTTTGCGGCTCTAATCTCCTTTGTAATCTGCTGTCTGAATCTCAAATCCTTCCTTTCGCCCCATGATTATTACCGAATATAAAGTATAGTGTTTTGTTATGAATACTGAAATTAATGCTCAATACAATGTAAGCAGCTTTGAGGGCAAGCAAATACCTTTCCCTCAACTCTCTTGCAAAGTGGTCTTAAGAAAAAGATTGCATGGTCGCAAGCTTAGAGGTACAGTAATATATTTTGAATCTTGGAAAATTTTTATCATGTCAGCGTCATTTATTTTTAATACATAAAATGTAATTTATGTATTTTGTCTATTGTTTTACCACTGTCTAAATTTTTAAATTTGTGATAACTCAACTATTTCAAATAACTTGAAATAAACGTCTTGAACTGACTTCAATTTTTTTTTTTTTTTTTTTTAACAGCGCATTTCCAATGAAGAAAAGAGCAAAAATGTTATTTAACTATATGTATTTAAGGTACATAAAATGCTATCTGCAATTACACTTAGTAAAGGTCATTGCAAACTGAGTCCGAAATTTTCACACGTTAAAAAATAAATACGACCTCATGTGTCATTGTGTCAATCACGTTTACACTACCTCCAAAACTTTCATCCGTCATAAAAAAAAAAAATTCAGATCAGGTTCGATTTTCTGCGTTTTCGCATCCGTAACAAGCATTTTAATAGGAAAGAAAAAAAAAACGCATATAAAAATTCTGGACTAACTGTGCGATGTAGTAAGTAGTAAGTGTTAAGTAGTAAGTAAAACAAAAAATCATTTTGAGATGTGGTGGAAATGTTTTGAAATAAATACAAACATAAATAGAGAGCATGTGAAAATTGGATGTGACTCAAAGTTTATTGAAAAATTCATTCATGTCTCTTTGCTTTTCAATCATCTGGAGACAAAGGAACAATGTCAACCTTTAAAGTACTTTTTAAAGACTGATCCTTCCAAGTGCATTGTCCTAACATTGCTCACAAATCGTTAAATACGCTATGCCTTTATCCTGCAATGTCATTTGGATCAAATATATTTTGATAGAAATGTCAACAAAGTCCAGCGTTGAGCGTCCCACTGCTGTGACAGTCAGGTTAAGGCTGTTTACATATACCACAATGAGTGACAATCTAAACAACATCCTGTAATTAGACAATACGTCACTTCATTAGCTCAATTCTGTAAAGTGTCCTCTCAAGAGTACGATACTTAGTGGTCCTTCCAGGCAAGCCATTCGAAGCGTCAGATCTCTCCCGCTCACTGTAGGCCTGTCAGTCTGTCACAATCTGCAGTAAACATGCCCGAAAGGTGCCGCTTACATGAGACACGAGATCTGACAGTGTCTGGCCAAAGATCTTCACTTCCATGGACAGTTCAGGAGATGGCGTATGGACATGAACCACATGCTGCTTATCAAACATCGCAATAGCCTCTGCTGGCCTCATTCCAAACGGTACAAATTGGTTCATAATTGCTGCTTATTCTCTGCCCACTTTTTGAGAAAGGATTAATTTGTTAATTTATTTTAACCCTGTCTGACTTCAGTCAAGGATTCCCCCTTTAACCCATGTTGAAGTTACACTGCATGCTTTAAAACCATAATATTATCCACAGTTTATTGTTGCAGTTTATGATATGCACAAAGGGAAAATGTAAAGCTACAGGTGAAAGTACAATGCAACGGTTTGAGTTTTAGCTCTGCTGTCTCTCCAGCTTGACGCCACATGCCGGCATATGATATTTCAATCAGCCTCAGATGTTTCCTCTTGATTCTCAAACACTCATGCCAGGCACCTATTGTCAATAATACGAGACAGTTGTAAGGTCTTAGTGCACTCGCTTTTCTGTAACAGGATTGCTGGATTTGATAGTCTTTTTCACGCAGGTGACGCAAACGCGGACATGATGAGAATTGGATTTCCATTGTCTGACTTTTTTTGTTTCCTGCTGTATTGAAAACTGATAGGCTGTGCGGGAGAGTTCTTTGGTTTCCAGGATGAATGTTTTGGAAGATAATACTTTTCCATGGGTTGTTTAGTACAAGAAAAATAATCTGTATTTGATTTGTTTCTCACAGGTAAGATTTCTGTCATCGTTTACTCTCTCCCTTATGTAGTTCAAAACCTGTATAACTTTCTTTCAGCTGCAAAAAACAAAAAAACAAAAGCAGACTTTCTTACAATGTTTCAACTGTTTTTGTCCATACAATGAGTCAAAGGGGTCCAAGATGATGTTGAACCACACAGACTTTAATTGTATGGAAACAACATTGAACCACATTATCTTTAATTGTATGGACAAAAAACACCCACATTTTTCAAAAAATCTTCTTTTGTTTTTCATAGCAGAAAGAAAGTCATACAGGTTTGGAACCAGTGTTGATATTGATTAAAAAAAAAAAAAAAAAAAAAATATATATATATAAACAGTTAATTAAGAAATATATATATTATGATAGTATAATACAAAAATTACACGGTTTGAAATAAGGTAAGTTAATGATGGCAGAATTCACAATTTTGGGTGAACTATTCCTTCAAGACATAAAATTAAAATTAAAATATAAAATTAGAAATGCAGGATCAAGGATCATGATTTTAGTTCTGTGTCAAGTTTGATGTGATTTGCACAAATGTGTATAAGTGCATACATGCTAGAATCAGTTGTTTCAGTGGTCTTTCTTTTAAAGAAACGTGGTGTTCTCAGCAGCTCTAGAGTTTCATCTGTGTGTAGGAAAACAGATTTAGTTTTGTGGGAGCTTTGAAAGTGATAAATGCATATGGCTCCCTGGGTTCATAACCCTTTTAAATGAACCAGAAAGGCTGTGTGAGTCAAACCGCTGAACAACAGCGTGATGAGAATTTCTAGTGAATGAAATTCTTAGTTCAAGAAACGAAGAAGTGTATCTTGATTTTTACTCAATACTTGACATAAACGTTATGTGCTTTGCCACACATCACAGAAGAATGAAAGATTTATATTACATTGATCAAAAGTGACAGTGAAGGCATTTACAATGCCTCAAAAGTTTTCTGTTTCACAAAAAAGCAAAACTATAATATTTATCAGAGAATATTGGGTAAAAAATGTATCAATGTATCATATTAGAATGATTTCTGAAGGATCATGTGACACCAAAGACTGGAGTAATTGCTGAAACAGCTAAAAATTCAGGTTTGCTTCATCAATAAATAACATTTTTAAATAAACTAAAATGGAAAACAGCTATTTTAAATTTAATAATAATATTTCCCAACATTACTGCTTTAATTGTAGTCGTGATCAAATGAATGAAGCCTTGGTGAAACATTTTTTTTTTTTTTTTACAGACCCCAAACTTTTGAACAGCAGTTCATGTCTTAAGCAAAAGTTATATTCTGGCCCTTTGCACACTTGTGCACAATTTCCAAATTTATGGCCATTTTAAATATGTTCATTTGCAAAAATGCTAAATACAGCACCTCCAACATTGTGATTGCGATTCAAGGCTGCTAAGTTTCAACTGATAAATGCTGTAATCCTGGTATTAGTAGAGATATAAGGATCTGCACCAGCATTTAAGGTTAATATCGGCAGTGACAGAAGCACAAAAAGGAATGAAAGTCAACTCCAGATGCTTAAGACACTGATCAAAACCTCCAATGAAAGAACGTGAACTTCCTTAATCACAACTATCCCTCATCTGACACAAGTGTTTTGTCTTGCCCTAAGCCGAGCAGATCTTCGAGACCTCGGCTGAATGCCTCACAGATTGCAAATCTAACTCTCCACGCTGCTGAATTAACGAGCCTCCACACTAATTTCTAATCCCGGTTGAGGTTGATTGACAGCGGTGGCAGACTACGAAATGGCTTGGTACCGTCATTACAAGCACTTTTTCTGTGTGAGAGTTTGGGATTATTTAAGATTACTGTTTAATGCCTTTTTAATCTCTCCTGCAGAAAAAAAAAAAAGATTTCTGGGCAAAATACTGGACAGCAAGTACAGTGGCAGCGATAAGATATTATAATTTCGCGATGAAATCGGCTTTTTATCCTCGCTTTGCCTCATTATGTGAGCTAACTCTGCTATCAGTTTATTGATAAGCGTTTGGAGCACCCAAAACACCAGTCCAAAGATTATCTCGCTTTACATAAATCCTAATGAAAAGTCTTCACGACAGAAATGTCAGGAAATGCTTTTGGACGTTAAAGAACTTCGAACCCTGAAAGATCCATCCAGTCATTGTCTGCAGATAAAAGACTGCGTATATTTTCTCTTGAAGGTTTTTGAGAGGTATGACACCAGCTCCGACAGTTCTTGCGCCGTTGGCCTGGTAAAAGCCTTGGACGCTAAGCAATTGGGTTTCTCAGTAGACGTTTCAATCCCTTGAGACTTCAGAAATGTATTGAGCAACTTGGTTAAGCTGTGATCTTACAAAGTTTGAGATTTGAGATAGATTATTAAAGACCAAGCAGAGAGCCCGAGTTGTTATTTGCACTTCTGTCAAATCTTCACTATCAAGATTTAGACAATCTACATTATATACTAAGATTCAAGTGCAGTTATTAGCATTTGCGTAGTTTTTGCTTGCTCTAATAGATGATAAACAGATGAAAGGATGAACTTTGGCTCGTCGCGTCCCACTGTCCTACCTGAATCACGTGTTTTCGGCTGGATTTCTCTGTTGTCCACTCGATTACAGCCCCACACAGATCCACACCATCTGGTTTACCACCTGGTTTCTGTGGAGAAAGTACAATTATTTGAACA
This sequence comes from Onychostoma macrolepis, assembly GCF_012432095.1. Lineage (NCBI taxonomy): Eukaryota > Metazoa > Chordata > Actinopteri > Cypriniformes > Cyprinidae > Onychostoma > Onychostoma macrolepis. The sequence goes on from NC_081163.1 coordinate 18,721,683, forward strand.
CGTTTGCCAAGATACTAAATAGAAACACCACGTTTCTCGTGTCTCTTACGTGACTCTGTGAAATAATAAACAACTGACGAGCACAATGATTTCATACAGGACAGATCTCCTAATATTATATAATAATAGATCGCATTTGTCAGGAGATTTTCACACTTATATATAAAATGCTTTGCATGAGAAATAATAAAAATGCTCCACATTAGTAAAGGGGCATTTCATCCAGTCCTACGGTTTTAATGAGGTGGCAAAAATACTTAACTTCATCCTGATGACCTCTGTGTGTATTGCCCACAGAAATGGCAGAGAGCTCGGGGGCTTTATGGCCACTTGACCATGAGTGATGTTGAAACTAATATGAGTCGACCCCATCGATGGCCTCAACATACCATTTACAAGCATGACAGGCCTGTGAAGGTAGCAAACCTCTTCTCATCCGAGCCTCCTGTCTCTATCACGGCCACATGCTGCTCAAATCAGCAGAATAATAATATGGCTGGAGAGTCCTGAGCATGACGGGTAAATATTTCTTTTTTCAGCAGTTTTAAATAGTCGGGATCAAAGGCGAAGTTAAGAAGTGAGACAAATATGGAAATCATTATGCTTCCCCACCCAGTCGCTAACAGTTATGCTGCTTAATGCACATCTGTAGCTATTCATTAAATTCTGCTGTTTATTTTATGTTTCAGTTTTATGATTTTACACTTTTTTTTTTTGTTTTGTTATAAAGGTAGGGTTTATCTGTTTCACATATTTTTTTTTTAACCTAAATACAGGTGCAGTTGCTCTGTTTGTTGGTGTGTGTAAATATGTGTTGTGGTCTTACCAAATTTGCCACGGCTTCTTGTTTGCTCTCTTTATAGAACAATAGTCGATTGGAGCAAAGAACAACCCAGGTTGAAGTCCAGTTTTTCCTGTGAAAATCATCTTTAAATGTAGGTAAAACTGATAAATTGATAGATAAATTGATTGATTGATAGACAGACAGACATACCGTAATTTCTTTCCTCCTTCAGCAATTTTGGCTTTGTTCAAATATTCTCCTTTTAAAATAGTCTGTAAACAGTACACAAACACAAACATACTTAGTCTTCCAGAATTTAAAAACTATAGTAGCTTTAAAAAAAAAAAAAAAAAAGGTTTGGAAACAGTCTGGTTGGCTGCTGCATTTTCTTTTATTTTACTGGTTAAAAAAAAAAAAAAGAACAAGGAGTTTTGAAACCAGGCTTTAAATTTATTGTGTAATGAAATACTAAACTCTGTTTACACGGCTCAGATTTCCGTTCTTCAAAATAATTATTATATTATGAACTTTTGTGAGTGTAAATCAGTCGTTGCAGGCTCTTCTCGCTGAAACATTTAAAGACCCAATTGTGGTAATGGAGGAGGTACGACAGATCATACCTGCGGCCCAACAGAACCATCAACGTTATGCTGAGACTGGTTCCTCCGGTGACGGTTGATCTGAACAAAGAGCATGTGTTGCTAAATGAATATCTCTCACCCAAATAATATTCTGTTGCCTGTTTGAAATTAGGGAGTATAAATTATGACCACAATTTTTTGTAATATAAATCCTGTAATATATAATATAATATTTTATATATTTATATGCTTTTGGATACATTTATATGCAACATTCTATTAAACTACAGATCATGTCTTTTCAGGTTGGTTGATTTGATCAGGTTAGTCACTGCACAAAATGTAATTTACATGCATGTTTACTAGTTTTACATATTTGTAAGTAATCTAATATTTAATTTAATTCCATGCACATATCATATTCCATTATAATTCTGATTAAAATTACAATTTGGTTCGTTTTTTTTTTTTTTTTTTTTATTCTTAGGCATCATAAAAATATAGACTATGACACAAAATTATTATATTATAAGAGTAACAAGCAACACAGATGCAGTGCATGTTTTGTGTTGCAGTTTTTTCGGTTGGTGAAAATGGCTACATTTTCACAGCAGTGAAAGCAGCCGGTCCTGTGCAGCAGTGCTGGCCTGCCCTCTGCTGTTCTGTGTCTGTTTCTAAAAACAGCCATTGCAACAGGAAGCTGCAAATTAGGTGTTGCATGTAATGCACTCACTCGTGCAGCATGTATTTCCAGAATGGACAGAGGGGCCATAAAACAGAAAATCATTTAATTGGTCCTGGACCGTGTGATTGCGCTCATGCTCACAGGTTTCTGTAGTGTGTCAGGTTCTGGTAGGACCATAGACTTTGTCTGGCTGAGTCTCTCTCCAGTGCTGCTTTGAGAGCTCTTGATCCTCAACTGAACGGCTCCAGGAAGCACCATTGCTGGCTGCTTCTGCATCGCTGTGATACTGAGGGGAAAAACATAGCAATAATACAAAATCTGTCATTTGTTATTTTCATTGGCTCAAAATATAAACTATGCATGAGTCAGACACAAAAAAATAATCAAAGCATTGTGTTAGCAAACCAAAATTTCAATAATTATTTGCATTAAATTACATTTAACAAATAAAAGCATGTGACAACTTGCTCCAACCTAATATTTATGAAAAATATCCCTGTTCTGAGAACACACTTTAACTTCTTGTTAAAAATGACCTTTTGACATTTTTCTGAATGTATTCCGGTGTGATTTTGTGTTCGCTTGTTTAAACAGCAGCTTATTTTATCTTCGAGAACAGAATATCATTTTGAACTAGGAGTTTAAAAGCAACATTCAAATCCACAACTAGAGAAAACACACCTTTGTGTAACTGAACTTTTGTCTGAAAATGTTATAGATACTGAGATATGTCCATACAGAAATGTAATATATGACATATATTGCCCTATATGTGTTACCTATAAACGGATATATGATTTGCAAATAGTAATATATAGACTACATTGGTTGTTTTCTTTGACATATTTCAATATTGTGTCATTATTTATTTTGCTGCATATAGATATATATATATATATATATATATATATATATATATATATGACCCTGGACCACAAAACCAGTCTTAAGTCGCTGAGGTATATTTGTAGCAATAGCCAAAAATACATTGTATGGGCCAAAATTATCCATTTTTCTTTCATGCCAAAAATCATTTAAGTAAAGATCATGTTCCATGAAGATATTTTGTAAATTGCTTATCGTAAATATATCAAAACTTAATTTTTGATTAGTAATATGCATTGCTAAGAACTTCATTTGGACAACTTTAAAGGCGATTTTCTCAATATTTAGATTTTTTTGCACCCTCAGATTCCAGTTTTTCAAATAGTTGTATCTCAGACAAATATCGTCCGATCATAACAAACCATACATCAAAAGAAATATTATGTAGTCAGCTTTCAGCTGATGTATAAATCTCAATTTCGAAAAATTGACACTTAAAGACTGCTTTTGTGGTCCAGGGTCACATATAGTAGTCAACATTTGAAGTGGATCAAAAAAGTTCATCAAAGTTGTCCTAAGATAAGAACGCAGTTTGGTTTTAGGTTTTAGGACAACTTTGATGAAAGGTTTTGATCGACTTCAAATGTTGACTAGTGTATATGTGTGTGTGTGTGTGTGTGTGTGTGTGTATATAAATAACTTTATTAAAACAACATATATACAAAAAATGTGCTTTTATTTATTCATTTATATGAATACTGGTCTATCATTTATATTTACTTATATAATATTAACATATAGAAATGGGTTTTACATGATTTATATGCCCAGAAATGAATTTATAACACATAAAAATATAAACACATATAAAAACATATAGGCTACATATTTATATGGACTAGATATATAGAATAATATATGAAATAGTTCTAATTTCTATATGTTTCATGCATGTTTTTACTTCACATGACAATATTTTTCATATCCTGTATGGCAATTTACATACATTACATTTGCGTATGATTAGGCCTGGTGACAACTTCCCTGTGTGACAACTAGCCCCTTTCTTAACTAGCATTGGTTTTGTAGTAGCATATGCCTCTGTAAAATTATTTTAAATATATCTTGTTAACAAAACTCTGTTACTGGAGACATCAAACTAGAATTGCGGGCAATTCCATTGCAGTTCAGTCACATTGATAAAATCATTAAAAAAAAATTTAATATATCAAAATGCTACTGGTCTTTTCAAGACATGGACTGAATTCACATCCTGAATCATTTTCATCTAAGCTACAATAACAATTGTATAAAAATGTTTACATATAGTGATATATAGACTACAATCAGTTGTTTTCTTTGACATATTTCAATATTGTGTCATTATTTATTTTGCTGTCTGTAAGCAGATTTTTATGTCAAATGTTTCTTGTGAACGTTTCAACACCAGCGCTATTGCACCATCAAGCAGAGAGTGGAGGAACTCATCTGTGTCATGTTTTTTTTTTTTTTTACAGCATCTGAGGTATCACATTTTAGGATAGACGCACACACACACACACACACACACTTAAACTTGAATAAAAGTTAATAAAAGTTTTTCCTATTTTGATAATTTGCCTTCACTTGTCAAATGGTTTACTTCAAAATAAACAGCCTACTCTTGCAAGTCTACAGTGCATTTCACACTAACAGCCATTTTTTTTTTTCATTATTATAGCAGGTTTTAAACGGTGACAATTCTGAAAACCGCTAGTCTACTTTCTTTCCTTCTTTCTTTTTTTTTTTTTTTTTTTGTCATTTTCTTTAAGATGAACTATAATTAGTAAATATGTCATGATCACAGTGTACAGATATCAAGATCAGTGGCCATTTACAGAATGATGCAAAAATCACATTACATTAAGCATATTCTAATATCTAATTATCCTTATTTTTCCTAATTATATTGATATTATTCTTTTTTATTTCATTTGATTACTATTATTTGTCCATCTGTGGCAATACAAAGACTCTGATTATGTGTATATTTATATTTAAAATATTCCTGTAGTTGGCAAACCATGAAATCCACCGTTGCTATGATAGCACATGCTAGCACGACAGGAAATAAATAAATCTTCAAAAAAAAAAAAGCACTACGGAAACAGTGCCACTTTCAGCCGTGCATGACAAGTTGCTTTTTTCACAATGGTTTTAACAGTGGGCAACAGTCTGCAATCTCCTCTGTATAAGGGAATTAAATTCCAATAAAAGTTATAATTTAAGAAAATATTCATATTTTAAACATTCGAATTATCAGGTCTGACATTTTGCCAGGGAAGCTCAGGGAAAAGATTTAGTTCACATACAATCAATACTTTTCATCAGACATTTCAGAAACAAAATATGTTGAACTTCTGACCTGACATATCGCCATATATCAAGGTCAATAATACTATTATATCATATAATGGCATATGCATGCATTTAAATGTATATACATACAAATTTGCTACAGATATGCATGTAAAATAACACATATCTGTCACTCTACATATATCTTTCTACACATATTTTTTTTCAGTTATCTTTTACCTGATACGCAATACAGATCTAACTTAGAAACATGCAGAGAAAATGTAAGCAAACATCAGTAAGCAGCTGACACCCAAAAAACATTTATTCTCGTCGCATCATCTCCGTTAATTTCATATATTCTGTCATTGCCCACTGCTGCTGCTAAAAATATGAATAAAGTGGACGTACGTACCTGGTTCTCGGTCGTATTCCAAAAAAAAAAACTGCTCAAAACCTGTTTCAGCAAAGACAGAGAGAGAAAGTGTCGTTTGGAGGAAGTGTACAAGTCACATGGGACACTCAAACTCTACGTCTCTCAAGATGTGCAAGCATTAGTGCATACATGGGGCTTCTGCTATTACACACTCTTCACTTCCTGAGGCCTGTCACAACAGTTTTAATCAAGATGGCCGCTGTGATCTCACAAGAAGCAGTTTTTGAAAGGAGATCAGCACCATTTCAGCCTGAGACATCTCCACAGAAGTGATGAGACTGACTCTTATTTTGGAGAAGATTGGTTAAATTAGGCCTGGTTTTGGGGCCAAAAAACTTGGTTTTCACGTCTATATTAAGGTTGAAGGACGTGATTTCTAAATGATTGACATAATATTACAGTGATGACTGCCCACATTATATTGTTCTCCTAAAACTACAGCAAATTTATGTAATGTAATGATGTTTCTTTTGTGCTTTCTTTTATTATATATATATATATATATATATATATATATATATATATATATATATATTTCTTTTTTGTTTTTCTTTTTCTTTTTCTTTATTACTCTTTTTTTATGTCTAACCAGTTCACTTGCAATTATTTCCATTTCAGCTGTCTGAGGGTGTATATTTAAAATATGCATTTGGTGCAACATAACCTTATTTGGCTCAGTTCATACAGGAAATAGTATAATAGCATGCGGTTTGAAGCCTCTCTCCACTTTTAGCCTTTTTAATTTTGCACTAAACTAAAATAAGGGACCCAAATTATATCTAGGGGCTAGATGATGATGATGATGATGATGATGATAAGAAGAAGAAGAAGAAGAAAGAGGAAGAGGAAGAAGAAGCAGCAGCAGCACCTGAATAAACCTTTATTGGTGAATATTTAGTTCATTACTTATCTATTTAATAAAGGTAATATTTTGTATATTGTAACATAAAAAAAGGTTGCATTATAAAGTAATTATTTAATAGTAACTTATAAATCAAATAAGTTTAATAATAATTCAATTTTTAATTTAAAGGGTTACAATCAAACAATAACGAGCTGAGGAGGTTAAATGTAATAGTGAGTGCAGAGCACAGTTGAGCCACTAGATGGTGACCTTCATTTTATAGAGAAAACATATACATACATTACATTACATTACAAACAATACATTTCATTATGTAAATTACATCATATAACCGAATTCGACCTTTTTAACAACAACAACAACTCATGATTTTTCTGGATTTTTGCACCCATAACATACAACCAATAAATGAATAAAAACAATACACAACCGCATCTGTGTAGTGTACTTGAATTCGGCCACTAGATGGAGACAAACACTCACTCACAACACGAGAATCTCATGCATGCCACTATTTAGATCATAGTATGTACTTTTTATTAGTTGGTTAGTTTTAAATATTTTCTTTTATTATTTTTATATTACAGGTTTATAAATCAATCCACAATAAACTGAATCGTGTGCACTGTTAAGATCACACCGAAAGAGAATTTCTCTTCTTAGTGGAATTTTCTTTCCGAGTTTTGAAAAGTTACTTGATAGCTGGCTATATGATAGCCATTATATCTTAAAGTATCAAGGAAAATTTGACTCCTCATGATACGATTTCAGGGTGAAATATGATCCAGACAGGCTTTGTCAGATTCACTCATACCAGTATTGCAGTAGGGTCTTTTGTAGAGCTTAAGGCAGCCTAAGCAGGTAATATGACACTATAAGCATAGTGCAGTACTATAGTATTGATCAGTCCAATGAATAAGTGACAAAAAAAAATGGATTATGCATAGCACATAAACCAAAACAAAATACTACTTTATTACAAAAAGGCTGACATCCCTTGATTTTTATTAATTAATTAATAAAATTAATTTTATTTTATTTTCAAAAAGACAAATTTAACAGAGCTATAATATATGTGTATTTTACTGATTACAGATCTCTCAGTATTGTTAATAATAATGTGTAATTAATATTACGCATATTAAAATACATACATTTCATACGTACAACACCAATGAAGCTTTCTGATTCTTTTATGTCTCTTTCTTTGATAATTAAAAATAAGTAATAATTTATTCTCAACCCTCTGACTTGTGGACAATAACGCTTGCCTAATTTCACTCATTCTGAATGAAGGTTTTATTTCATCCTTTTGTCCCCTTTTCTAAATCCCTGTAAAGACCTGTATTAATCATATTGGCAAACCTTCCCTCTTCAAAGAATGAAAGCGTGGACATGAGCTAATGTTTCAGCGTGCAGGAGGTGGGGGACAGTTAGACAGAAAGAGAATTAGGAGGCAGGAATGTGCTGGAGTTCACAAACAATGTCAGATTGTATTACGGCCGCAGAGGCGTCACCCTGTGAGCGAGGTGCTGTGTGCGAGTGGGGTTAATCCACTGTTTATGAAACACGCAGGGTGAATAGCCGGCCCGGTCACACTCGAACTCCACTGCTGTGTGATGTATGTTTGCTCTGTCACTTCATCTTAGAGAGAGCGAACGGCTAAATGAGACGGAGGAAGAGAAGTGGGACCAAAAGGCTTTTTCTTTCTCTTTAACGGTGAGGACAGGTGAACAGGATCTTTAAGCCCCTTGATAAACAAGCAACTTTTGAAACAAAGCCCTGAGCAAATAAGAAGAGAGAGGTTTCAGAGAGCACCTTTCGTCATTAATATTTTTAAAAGTTTTTAGGTCTAAGGCCGAGGCCCGGTGGTGTGGTTAGACCTCTTTCCGTGTCTCCGCCGGGACATATGGCCAGTGCACTCAGTTCCCATGTCTGAGTCTAGATTAAACCCTGAACCAGAGGTGTGTTAATCCCAAACAGCACCTCACATTGACAGAACTGGGGCTCTTTGATCAGACAAAGAGAAAGAGAGATTGAGTGGAGGAGGGGATAGAGAAGAGAAGAATGGGATAGAAAATCAAGGCCTCAAGTCTTAATAATTCATATAAGAGGGTAAAATCATGGGAATTTATATGAGGTAATTGTACAAACCTAAACCTAGGCATGAATTCCAAATGCTTACGCAAATCTCAAACTGAAATCTTGTTTGAAAGCTGTTCCTTTTGAGCTTATTTGTACAATATTTTATCATTTCACCATTGCAACCCATTATTACGATTTGTGATGAGCGTCGAGTGTTTGTAGTCTGAAAAGCAGTGAATACAATAAATACACTAGTGTTCAAAAGTTTGGGGTCTTTTTTTTTTTTTTTTTTTAATTAACATTTTTATTCAGCAAGGATGCATTGCATTGATCAAAAGTGACAGTTAAGACTTTAACATTGTTACAAAATATATCTATTTCAAATAAGTGGTCCATTTGAACGTTCTATTCATTAAAGCATCCTGAGAAAAGGTATCACGGGTTCCACAAAAATATTAAGCAGCACAACTCTTTTCAACATAATAAGAAAAAGAAATAATGACACTATTACAGTAAGTACCAAATCAGTATATTAGAATGCTTTCTGAAAGATCATGTGACACTGAATACTGGAGTAATGATGCTGAAAATTCTGTTTTGCCATCACCAGAATAAATTACATTTTAAAATATTACTTTAAACAGTAATAATATTTCACAATATTACTGTTTTTACTGCACTGAAAAGAAAATAGTAACAAATAAATTTTTAGTCAGAAATTGCTTGTAAATATTGCAATTAATTAAAACGAACAGTTTTTAATGTTCTTTAACGGTAGTTTATGTGAGTTAGTTTGTGTATGAAAGAAAATGTACAGGCAAGAGTCTGTTAAAAAATCTTGTCACTAATAGAGTGAATCATCAGCGGCTAGTGGGCAGCAGAAATGAAGAGGGCTGTTGTTTCAATAGCAGGAAACGGAGCCCTCCGTGAGTACAGAGACGTCTATGAGGTCTGGCGTGAGAAACTCCTGTTCACTAAACACACACACATTTACTAACGCCCATCAGCTTATATGCTATATATACAGTAAGCGTGAATATATGATGAATAACAATGTGCTCCAAAAATCTCTATGTGACATAGAAATTCATTAAATGTAATAAAAATCTATCTGTTTGTCTGTCTAACTAGCTATAGGCCAGGTTACAAATCAAGACAGTGTGATGCTGGTTTTCCACTAGAGGGCAGCAAAGTCCAGAACAGCACTGCTGACACATACACGACCCTACCACTCCTGGTTTCCAAAAACCAGACAGATGGATGAAATCCATTTATATTTGATGTGTCTATGTGTGTGAGTGTGTGTTTTCATATGTATATGTGTGAATTTTATATGTACATGTCAGAAATCATAAACGTGTTTTTGTTAATATCCTGCCTTGTCAGGTCCACTTTTACTCTCTCACAGTCACCCTGTTGAGTCTCTCTCTTAGCTTTAACATGAAAGGAGAAAGTGTGATACACACACACACACATACATATGTGCTCAGGTTGGAGTCCATTAAAGTCATCGCCCTCTCTAGTAAACGTCCAGTGTGACAGGGAGGTCACAGAAGGTCAAATCTCCTCAATGCAGCTCATCTTGTCACAGAAGCAAACTTCTGCCTCTGACCCCCGACAGCTTTGAACTCTGACCTCATCTTCTTAGAACTCTCCCTCTCTCCCCTTTTTTTCTTTCTTTATGAGCGAGCAAACAAAGCCGTTCTCTAATCATTGTCCGATCGACAGGACAGGAGGTAGATATTATCATCTACTTAAAAGGGCTTTATTCATCTGTCATATGACCAAAAACATGGAGCTAAAGTGCAGTCTGCATAGTTGCATCATATTAGAAACTGCTATCTTGTCAGAGTTACACAAGGACAGTTTTCAAATGTTAATAATAATTGATAATGCTTAAAAAAAAGGGCCAATTTATTGCCAATTTGTCATTGACTAAGACAGATAGATTGATACAGTAGGTTTCTAATTGATTGTATGCACTGTTACCCTTCATTTGTCAAAAAGCCAAACCAGGGAATCTGTGTAATTATTTAGGGTCAACTGGCTAGGCCTCACACAAATTAACCTTTTTTTTTTTGGTTTGTTTTCTCGAAAGCCAAGAGCCACAATTAAACTTAGTGAGCCTCTATGAATCATGAGCATGATTTCTGTGTATATTACTTGAATGTAATATTTTATTAAATTCAATTCAATTCAATTCAAGTTTATTTGTATAGCGCTTTTTACGATAAAATCGTTGCAAAGCAGCTTTACAGGAAATTAAGTTTCTACTATACATATACACATATATATATATATATATATATATATACACACATGCATACACATATGCACACATGCACACATATATACACATACATATGTGAAGAAGAAACCCAATATATTTAAGTTATGACAGACTTAACTTGGTAATTGTGTATGTTGTCTGAGGGTTGGCATCCTCCGTGGTCCTCTGAGGTGTTGCCATCATCTCTTCTCAGGTGTTTGGTCATCCCGGATCTTTTTAAGGGTTGGATCCAGACTGACGCTTCAGTAATTCCTAGATGTTAATCCCGTGGCAGAATCAGAGAAACAGATAGAGACATAATTAGCGTAGCTGCTGTTCTATTCAAGCAAAAATGATTTGTTCAACCCAATCTAAAGAATTATAATGTACATTTGATTAGATATAAATGCAGTACAAGATTATTATGTGAATGCTTGACTAAAGAGGTGTCTTTAATCTAGATTTAAACAGAGAGAGTGTGTCTGAACCCCGAACGTTATCAGGAAGGCTATTCCAGAGTTTGGGTGCCAAATGTGAAAAAGCTCTACCTCCTTTAGTGGATTTTGCTATCCTAGGTACTACCAAAAGTCCAGAATTTTGCGACCTTAGGGAGCGGGTTGGATTGTAGCGTGGTAGAAGACTAGTTAGGTACGCAGGAGATAAACCATTTAGTGCCTTATAGGCAAGTAATAGTATTTTGTAATTGATCCGGAACTTAATAGGTAGCCAGTGCAGAGACTGTAAAATTGGGGTAATATGATCATATTTTCTTGACCTGGTAAGGACTCTAGCCGCTGCATTTTGGACTATCTGTAGCTTGTTTATTGAAGATGCCGGACAACCACCTAACAGTGCATTACAATAGTCCAATCTAGAGGTCATGAATGCATGAACTAGCTTTTCTGCATCTGAAACAGGTAGCATGCTTCGAAGTTTGGCAATGTTTCTAAGATGGAAGAATGCTGTTTTTGTAACATGGGAGATATGATTTTCAAAGGACAAGTTGCTGTCTAATATAACACCCAGATTTTTGACTGTAGAGGAAGTAACAGTACATCCGTCTAGTTGCAAATTGTAATCCAAGAGATTCTGAGTACTGTTTTTTGGTCCAATAAGTAATATCTCGGTCTTATCCGAATTTAATAGGAGGAAATTATTGGTCATCCAATCTTTTACATTTTGAACACAATCTATTAGCTTAGATAGTTCAGAAGTTTCATCTGGTCTTGTTGATATATATAGTTGAGTATCATCAGCATAACAATGAAAACTAATCCTGTATTTTCTAATAATATCACCAAGGGGCAACATGTATAATGAAAATAGCAGAGGACCTAGGACAGATCCTTGTGGTACTCCATACTTTACTGGTGATAGTTGAGATGGCTCCCCGTTTAAAAAAACAAAGTGGTAGCGATCGAATAGGTAGGATCTAAACCATCTTAAAGCCTGCCCTTGAATACCCGTATAGTTTTGTAATCGATCTATGAGTATGTCATGATCTATAGTGTCGAACACAGCACTAAGATCAAGTAAAACTAGCAATGAGGTGCAGCCTTGGTCTGACGCAAGAAGCAAGTCATTTGTAATTTTAACAAGTGCAGTTTCTGTGCTGTGGTGAGGCCTGAAACCTGACTGAAATTCTTCATAGAGATCATTTTTTTGCAAGAAGAAGCACAGTTGAGGAGACACAACTTTTTTTTTTAAATTTTAGACATAAACGGTAGATTTGAAATGGGTCTGTAACTTGCCAGTTTACTAGAATCTAGTTGTGGTTTCTTAATAAGAGGCTTAATAACGGCCAGCTTGAATGGTTTTGGGACGTGACCTAAAGATAATGATGAGTTAATAATATTGAGAAGCGGTTCTTCTGCTACAGGTAACAACTCTTTCAGTAGTTTAGTGGGTACAGGATCTAATAAACATGTTGTTGGTTTAGATGCAGTGATAAATTTATTTAGTTCTTCCTGTCCTATAGTTGTAAAGCACTGAAGTTTTTCTTTGGGAGCTGTGAATGAAACTGAAGTACTAGACGGTGTAGAACCTACATTTGTTATTGTATTTCTAATGTTATCTATTTTATCAGTGAAGAAATTCATAAAGTCATTACTATTAAACTGTGAGGGAATATTTAGATCGGGTGGCGTCTGTTTATTTGTTAATCTAGCCACTGTGTTAAATAAAAACCTTGGATTGTTTTGGTTATTATCTATGAGTTTGTGGATATGCTCTGCCCTGGCAGCTTTTAGAGCCTGTCTATAGCTGGACATACTGTTTTTCCACGCAATTCTAAAAACTTCCAAATTAGTTTTTCTCCATTTGCGCTCAAGATTACGAGTTTCTTTCTTGAGAGAATGGGTATAACTGTTGTACCATGACGCAGTACGTTTTTCTCTAACCTTTTTCATATTGAGGTGGGCAACAGCTTCTAATGTATTAGAGAAGATAGTGCCCATGTTGCTAGTCATTTCGTCTAGTTCACGTGTATTTATGGGTACACAGAGCAGAGCAGTTGAGATAAATCAGGCAGGTTATTTGTGAATCTGTCTTTGGTGGCTGGAACAATAGTTCTGCCCAGACGATAACGCGGAGCCATATAGTTAATATCGGTAATATGCAGCATGCACGATACAAGGAAGTTTTACATAAGAATGCTTTTACAAACAGTTTACACTAAAATACATTCTGCTCTTGTTTCATGAATGAGGCAAAACGTCAAAGTGATTTCAAAATAAAGATAAGTAAACATACAGACAGCAGCACAGAATTTTAGCACTAATCAAAACTAGCATTAATTATCTTCAAAAAAAAAAAAAAAAAAAAAAAAGAAGAAGGGGGAAAAAGCATTAAAAGGTGATGCAGTTTTCCATGTAATAGACAAGAGAGGAAAACTGCTCTCTCGGGTATGTGAGTAAAAGGACATGGGAAAAGCAAAGATGGAAGAGTTTCATGCAGACACCCCTCTGAGCGGACCGAAAACAACCCCACTTTCCTGACACATCCAGGAAACATTGAATGGAAAAGAAGAGCTGGGAAAATGTGGATGTCCAATGACCCATCATATACACATTTTACTATGCCATTTTGAATTGACAATGACAGTCTGAGAGGTGACAGCAAACAATAGAGTAAAGATGGGGTTGTGGAATAAGGAAATGACCCCCGCTAGACTCAGGTCTCGAGTTGCCCGCATATAAGTGCCAGCATGCAATGCATGAGAGAATATGCAACACCTGCCGTCAGGCCACATGCTTGACCTCAGGGCTTCCTTGAATGCAAATTGTGGTCCTTGTCGCAACAGGTTTAGTGACATATTCTGTTTACATAAAATATTTACTTCATGTTCCTGCCATTTTGTACAAAATGTACAAAATAGATTAATATTATTATTATATTATTAATATTATAAATACATTTAAAATAAATGTTAAATAAATCCTGGATTCTGTGATTTTTCTATTAAATAAACTAAATTAAACAGATAAAATATGCACATAAACAAATGCATTATAAATGTTTATATATATATATATATTTATATTTTGAAAAAACAGTGTGTTCGTGTCAAGGTAGGGCAGCACCTGCCCAGGTGTGTGTGTGTGTGTGTTTAGGCGTTAAACCTGATTATCCCACCTGCATCCCATAAACCACCTGGGGCAGTGGACAGTCATCCAGTAGATTTGTGTCTCACTAAAATCTGCACAACGAGCGAATATGAACTGGAGAAAAGTTCATGCTGACCAGCAAAGTACACCATTAAATAACCTCCCTGTAGAGTTGAGTTATTAGGTCGGCCCTAGACAATAATTTAGGTGCGGTTCAACAGGTCTAAATAGTGATAATAAAGATTTAAAGCATTTTTCTTGTACTGCAAGATTGTGTGTGTGAAAAAGACAGTACAAGTACAAGCTGGACAGAGTGCAGGGTTCTAAAACAATGTAGAAGTTACTGAAATCACATGAGCGATGTCTTGATGACCAGTATCTTACAGACCAGTTTATCTGGCATCACACTTTACACATCAAATAGACTAAAATAAATAAATATATGAATAAATAAATAAAAAAGTTCATAAATATCTGATAAACACCTCTCGCTTTTAAATTTAAAAGCTTTGATCTTAACCATCAGTAGTTTAAAGACACAGACAATCTATATTTTTCCCTTAAAGTTGGGGTCCAGTCAACAAAATCAGGTCAGCAAAGAGGTGCATAAGTGTTCACACAGATAACATTAACTCTTATTGATTATAGATTGTGTTAAATATTTCTCTTTGAGTCTCATCTCATCCATATTTGAGGGTCGCAACCATCCATTGATCTACTTTCTCACATGCTCGTCTCGGCACTTCTCAATTCGTTATCATTATCTGACTGTTTGATGCAAGCAAAGAAGACAATGCTGCAGATCTGCAATGAACGACCTGGGATAATTTCAAGCATTGTTTTGCTGATACACTATCATGTGTTATGAGTACAGTGGGCAAACACAGAAATCTCTTGCACCTATAATGAGAGCTTTTAGGGTCATACACACACACACAGGTGGTGTGTGAACTGAGAGGAGCTGTCTCTCGCATGCCCGATTGTTATTGTGGGCCCTGCTGGTGCACCGTTGGGCTTCTGCATTAATGCCACAGCGACAGGAAGTTAGATATTGTGTGAAACTCCGCATGCCTTACTGCAGAGAGAAAAAACACACAGGCGTTTTCTCACTCACTCAATGGGCTTTTAGCGGATTAAAGGACATTCTCTGCTTATCACAAACGGCAAAGCTATGAGAGCTGTGTGTTTAAGTGTGTAATTTATTATTGTGTGTTTGAATACCTGGAGAGAATGACTCTCTTCACTTTAAGGTCAGGCCAAGTCTGATTTTAGGTATGTGTGTGTTCGAGACTTTCTCAAGAAGGTCAGCCATGAGAACCAAACTAATGCTGTAATGAACACAACAGGAACCAAGCAGACCCAGGAAGGAGGTTTAGATGTTGTTGGTCGTTAATGTCACCTATTTATTTGGTATAATAATTGCGTGCAATGTGTACTACCGTAGTAGTTGCCATTTATAAAAACAGTTCACCCAATACTTTTGAATGTTTTTTAAAGGGGTGTCGAGGCTTAAGGTTAGTGAAGACTAAGAAAACTAGGGGTGCACGTAAAAATATATTCATATATGAATCGTGATTCTGTCTTCTAACAATTCTAATGGATTCACAAGTTTCAAAATCAATGTTCTAAAGCAGCGGTTCTCAATCCTGTTCCTCGCATCTCCCTGCTCTGCTCTGTAATCTCTCCCTCTCACTCATCCAGATCATCAGCTCAGCTCCAACAATGAACTGTTCCATTTATACACTTATTTTCACATAGCTATGAGAAGCGTTATACATGGTGTGCGGTTGCCATACTGTATTAAAGCTTTAATCGGGATAAAACTGTATTTAAAAAGCTAACAGAAGCAGTAGCATTTACAAATAACAGCATATCTAAAAGTATGAGACAGCAACAAACAAAAAAACATACCATTAAGAGCTGTGCTTGCACAGGTTTTGCGCAATCCTCTTCACTAATATTCTCTGGGTCTCAATCGGGCTCAAATTGATAAGCAATACAGACAACGCCATTGTTTACAATACAACCGGAGCACATGCCGCTGAGCTGAGGGGCGGGACGTTTAGACGCGCACTAGAGGTGGTTTAGCGAATCACAACACACTGGACCAGTTAACCATTCTGAGCCCATCATGTATTTCTGAGGGAGGGGCTTCATAAAAGCAGGAAATGATCAGCACGTTTATAAGAGAAGGGAAAGAGCGGTGTGGAATAAAGATAAATTATGTGAAAAATAATGCTTTTTTTTTTTTTTTTTTTAATGAAGAATTAACATGTTAGAATGCACCCCATAAACACAATCAAGCCTAGAAAAAAAAAAAAAAATACAGTCAACCACCGCTTTAAAGAAGTGTAATATGCTCACAAAGGCTGCATTTATTTAATCAAAAACACAGAAAAAATTGTGAAATTGTGAAATATTATTACAATTTAAAATAACTGTTAAATAACTTTTTTAATATATTTAAAAATGTCAATCATTCCTGTGATGCAAAGCTGAATTTTTAGTCTTTACTGTCACATGATCCTTCAGAAATCATTCTAATATGCCAACTTGGTGTTCAAGAAACATTTCAACAATCATCAATATTGAAAATGGATGTGTTGCTTCATATTTTTTATGTAAACCATGAACTGTTTTGTTTTCAGAGTTATTTGGTGGATAGAAAAGAACATTTAATTGAAATACATATCTTTTGTAACATTATAAATCTATTTACTGCCCCTTTTGATCAATTTAATGTGTCGTTGCTGAATAAAAGTATTAACATCTTAACAAAAAAAAAAAAATTACATCAGTATACATTTTTATGAAAATATATAATAGCTTTGTGTGAGAAACAGACCTATATTTTATCAATTTAAATGTTATTATTAAATAAAATCTTTTAGTTGAGCTATTTCTTTTATAGAAATATTCTATCAAGTTAACATCTAACGCTAGCATTTGTGACAATATCAATTTGCACTGTTAAAGACTTTGCAACAATGCAACTAAATAGTATTCAGGAGGATTTAAAAGTTGAAATGTGAGGCTTCTGGTATCCTTGCATGTATTATGTGAAAGTTATCAGATGTATTGACTTCAGCAGAGTTATTTGGAAAGCTGTCAAAATGCTTTTGATAGAGCATAACTTGTTCTGAACCATGAGCATTCCTCAAATTGCCCAGACCTCCCTGTTTCTTACAGTGCTTTATTGCTTTTCACACCTGCATCCCTAAGGCAATTGAGTGTGTGAGACTATTTGCCTTTTTCACCGATGCCTCATTTAAAGTCTGCTGATATGTGCTAGTGTTTGTGTGTAATCCAATCCATTTCAGAAACTGTGTCCTTAAGTTATAACAACACATGATTGCACACTTCAGATTCCCTCTCCCCGTCTCTCATAAAAGAAAGGAGAGATGTTGTCGGGCTAACCCCATCATTAAACATCTCAGAGCCCGTCCTGACCCTAAACAAAGCCCTGGAATGTTGTCCCACCGGCAGGAATGCTCAGGAACGAGGGGGAGGAAAGGAAAAGAACGAGAGAATGAAAGTGTGAATCTCCTTTCTTCTGACCCTCCTGCCAAGCAAAGAGGGCGTGAAATAAAAGGAGAGAAGGAATCGAGGGGCAGAGCAAAAGGCTGCTTGTCTGTGCGTGAGAAACGCATTGTAGCGACACGGCTCCTGGCTAGCATTGCTAATCACAGGAATGACCGGAATGAGACGAACCGCTTGACATAAAAGAACATACACATGGCCCACAGTTCATTTAGACCCATCAGGCAACCCTCGGGGAACCGCAAACACATCAGTATATCTACATATCTCAATCGAAACCATATTACGCTATTGTGTTACATTATTTGACGAACCACATGTCGAAGTAACTAGCATAAACTTTGTATGACACATTCAACCACCCTAGAATCTTTTCAGAGACATTAATAAAGCCAATTAGCATTCTTTAAAAAAAAAAGTCATTAAGAAATGACTGAACAGCGCCCCCTGGAGTCACATTTTTCAGTAACATCAGTGGCACAGTTTACGAAACCAGTATTAAGCTAACAAATAGTCTTGCAGATGCTTTAGTCAATGAATAATGTTAAAAATGTATATGCCAGAACTGAACTACTCCACACACAGTGTCTCTCTCCATCTGCAATCCCATCATGCCATTATGGGTGAGTGTATGCCTGAAATAATCATTTGGTTATAGAGAACGTAGAAATGAATCAATTAAACTTCTTACTGAATATCTTTAAGCTACTGCTGGAATCAGTGTAAAATATACACACACATACATACATACATACATACACACACACACACACACACACATATACACACACACACATATACATATATATATATATACACTGTATATCTGATCAATAAGTCATGGCAACATGTTTTTCCATTACTTTAACTCATCAAAATAATATAATAAAAAAAGAAAATTGTAATATAATAAAAATAAAAAACAATCAGTTTGATATAACTTAAGTTGAAATTACTTGTACAGCCAAATTGATTAAAGGCTATACTTGACATTTAAGGCAGCAACTGAACTTGTTTTTAAATTGAAGTATAGGCAGACAAGCTTTGGATTTAAAATTTATGCTTAATTTGTTGCATCATTTTCAATTCTGAAAAAATATAGGCAAGTATATATAATTAGGAAATACAGACTATGAGGGGGAGTCTCAGATTGCAAGATATGAAATCATATACTGATATACACTACAACTCAAAAGTTTGCAGTAAGTATGATTCTTTAATGAATAATTTTATTGAGACATTAAACTGACCAAAAGTGACAGTAAAGACGTTTATATTGCTACAAAATTAATGCTGTTCATTTGAATTTTCTATTGAGGACAAAATGTTGTATCAAAAGAATATATATATAAAAATATATATATATCAGTTTCCACAAAAATATTTCTATATAAACTTTCTAAAAAATCATAATGGTAAGCTCAAGTTTCCTGAGCACCAAATCAGAATATTAGAATGATTTCTGAAATATCATGTGCCACTGAATACCGGAGTATCTGCTCAATTCAGCTTTGCTGTCACAAGAATAAATTACATTTTAAAATAGAAAATAGTTACTTGAAATTGTAAACAATTCAAGAAAATAGTTACTTGAAACCCATTGCCTTATTAAGTAAATGATAATTAAAAAAATGTTAAGTGAATTGTCAAGTTCACTTAACTTTTTTTTTAAAATGATCATTTACTTAATAATTTTAAGGCAACGGGTTTCCTCAATTTTTTTTAAGTTAAGTCAACTTATCACTTTTTACAGTGAGTGTTGGTGAGCAGAAGATACCTTTCAAAAACATTAAATATATATATATATTTCGGTTATTAGGTCACAGTAATAAGAAATACTGCAATTGCAAGATATATAGTGACAATGTGAAATATATAGCAGTGTTTTTTGTTTTTTACTCTGAGCTGGAAACAGGCCAATTAAAATCTAATCAGCTTCGATTCATAGTACATAATGTTTGGCAAATACTTAATAATTATTGTGTTACCAATAACTGTTTTTTAGCACAAATATATCTGGTAATCTTAAAACAACACTTTTGTGTGAAGTTCTTTATCTGTGAGGCCTGGGGGAAGGGTTGTGTTTCATGACAACAAAGGG
Organism: Onychostoma macrolepis; assembly: GCF_012432095.1. Taxonomy (NCBI): domain Eukaryota; kingdom Metazoa; phylum Chordata; class Actinopteri; order Cypriniformes; family Cyprinidae; genus Onychostoma; species Onychostoma macrolepis. The sequence goes on from NC_081163.1 coordinate 18,741,796, forward strand.
AAGTAAATCACTCCACCTGCCCTTACAGCAGCCCTCAGGAAACTGTGTGTGTGTGGATTGTGATCTATGCCTAATCTGATTTCACTATTAAAACGCACATTCTCTCATACCCGTGTCACGACCTCGCAAATATTTACAACCAGCACAATACGGTCCATCTGTTGCATGTGCATTTGATCTGATATCGCTCTATCAGAACTTGCAAGCTGAAGATTAAGAAATCTCTCTTTTGTCAGAAGATCTCGGGAATTGTTTCTGTGTGTGTAAAGTTTATACTCTGAAACAAATGCAGACATAAACAATGAATGTTTTATGCGTTTGACATATTCAGAAATCACATAAATATGTGTCAAAATGCCAAAAAAAGAGCCCCAAAGACACAAATCAAGAAGAAAAAGGATTCTGGTTTTAAAAAAAGCAGTCAATTGTTTCTAGATTTTCTTTTATAACTGCCAGTTCAGACAAACTGTGATCCCAAGCAACGTCATCACATTCGTTTCATTGTTTTAAATTGTTTAAACTCACACGCACGTTGCCAAACTCATATTTGTGTATGATTTGAACTATATGATACTATTTGATACAGATGTAAGATGCTGAAGCGATGTAACCGCATATTCATAAGCCAAATCAAACACGTGGCATTATATTAATGACTGTTTTCGTTCAACACCTGCTCTGTGTATTTATCCACCGTATTTGTCTAATTTTCCTTCCTCTCGTCGGCAAGGCTCATGTAGCTCTCTGTCATCCCTCGTTCACATGAGAGAGAGGAAAGCTAGAGCTTTCAATCACACGCTACACAGGAGAAAAATAACAAAATGAGAGTTGAATAACAAGAGTCAGGATATACCGTCGCTCCCAGACATACGCTAATTCATTACAGAGAAACAAAACATAGCGTTAGCGTGCTTTCACGAGCACTCGGTTTCTCACACTAATGCAGACGCAGGGTGACTGAGATGTAACAAAGAACGCATGAACGAAACATACGAGACAGGCCAATTAGCTAATTCACATGTTAGCCTAGCATATGACCAATTATAGTGTTTGAATAGTGAGGGAATTGAAAGAGACAAACTATATATAAAAGTGGATGGGTGAGTAGAAGAAAGAAAGAGGGAACAAGGGAAAGTGAGCTGATTGAGAGGAGGTGGGGGACGGAGAAAAAAGGAGGTGAAAGACTAAAGGAAGAGAGAGGGGGTCAAGAAAATAGTGCGGTAAGAGTACTGATCCTAGATTAGGTCATGTCATCCTTATTAGCTAGAGAAAAAGAGAAAAGAAAACAAGGGTGAGTGGACGACGGAACAAAAAAGGAGTAATCAGTTCTCAGGGTTTAATCCCAGTGAACAAGTGAGAGGTAACGTCATAATGGCGGTGGGACGAATGCCGCAGAGATCGGCAGTAATTTTCAGAAAGAGTCTGAACACTTTGCTGGGGTGTTTAAACGTGTGTGTCTGCACGCTTACGAGCACGCTAAAGTTTAAATTGAGGTGAAAGTTACCGGTAGCTGCATTCCGCTGTTTTGACCTATTCTAAGATAACCAGTGCAGCAGATAACACACACACACACAGCTGATAACATCTTGGGATGGGATTAGTGACAATGAGGGTAGATTTGGGGGTGAGAGGGGAGGTCGAGGGGCAGTTTGGCAGGGGAGGGGTGTTGTCTTTGTGTGTATGCGTGTGTGTGTTTGTTATCTTTGTAAGAAAAAGGCCTTTGTCTATGTCTTGCCCATGCCTACACTGAGCTCACATGTGGACAATTATATTGGAAAGACATCACAGTGATCAATATAGTATTCCCAATACTTATTATATTAGTATCAACTAAAGAAACACGTATGTACACATTACATGTTAAATGCATTATTCTTGTAAGTATAATTTCTCTACTATCCCAGATTTCCAATCTTAAAATATGAAAGATAAGTTATTATCATCTTTAATAATATTTAACATGATATTCATTTTCACACAAATTAAAACTGTCCACAGGCATCATTTTCATGGCCAACAATTTTGTCATATTTTTTTTCTCTTTCATTTTATTCCAAAATTTGCTTGAAATGGAATTTCCCTTTCAAGCATTTCCATAATTTCCATAATGTCAGTAAACACAATGTAGAAATGTTTCAGAAAATTTGCATTAATTTCAATCCAATCAATTGCAAACCATTTAGATCCAATAAAAGCTAATGAGACGGCATTTGAATCCCAAAGGTAGAGCTGAAGAGGATGCGGGGTGGGAGCCAAAAAAATTACAAAATGACTTATTTTTTTAAGTTACTCTGAGATGCTTGAATTTCCCATGTTGTACACTGTTGTTAAACAAATTAAATTGTGAGAGTGTAAAAAAATGTTTTAAGAGAGTTTATTTCCTAAAATTCCAAGTGCCCATAGTTGTTGAAACACCCATATATATACACCCAATATACATTGAACTGGGGTAAGCCTGGGAAAGCGTGCTTGTGTGTGTGTGTGTGTGTGTGTGTGTGTGTGTATAGTGGCTCTTTGTGTTTTTGTCCCAGGCTGTAGAAAGCTACAGAGGCAGATCTCCACTGATAACAGGAGCCAGCACAGGAAACAACACAATAGCAGGAGACTGAGACAGACCCTGTAAGCAAAGAACTTTAAGAGAAGGACATTATTATGTAAAAAAAATAAAGGTTTGTGAATATCAACTGGCACATGGAAATTTGTGTCCATTTGAAAACAAGAACCATTTTGGGGAAGTCCAGAGAATGAGAAGACGATGCACCAATATCCAATTTTTCAAATTTTCCATTTTTAATCTCAGTTTACTGGCAATCTGTTGTTTCTCTTTTTGGTGATTAAATTATTGACATATGCATATGCATTCCATGTAGAAAATGTACTACTTATGCACTGAATTTTGTATTGTCTTCATAAGCTGGACATAAATAAATATTTCAAACGTGTCCCCATTCCTTTAGTCTCTCATGAGAGTCAAACACATCAATTTGCACTCAGAAAAGCACGAACAGAGAACTGAAGTGTGCAGAGAGAGAAAACGGCTCCTTTATTTTAACTTCTAAGCAGTTTCACCGCAAATTGAAGCGTGAAGACGACAGCACAATTAGCAGGCGCAGAAGGAGGGATGGGAATGAGCTTGTGAAAAGCCGAGCGAAAGAAAGGCAAAAGGATACAACTTATTTGGCGCACTCTTAGCCTCTCGAATCCCACCACCAAACTCTACGTGAGCGCAGACCTCACGAAACATTTCAATCCAATAAAAACTAATGAGACGGCATTTGAATCCCAAAGGCAGAGCGGAGGAGGACAGGGAAAAAAAGAGACGACAGAAAGAGAGGAAGGTCCTGGAGTGAGGGTCTGCCCCCTGCAGATCATGCCATTCTACCTCTCGCCCCCTTTTTCTCACCCGCTTTTCTCTTCCATTGAGCTCGGCGGACCTCGGCGTCTCTCAATTGGATCTTTTCTTTCCTTCGCTCTTTCTTTGCGCGCCTAATCCGCCGAGGAGCTGAGAAATACACTCATTAGCGCGAGGGAGAGAAAGAGAGAGGAGAACATATGGCTTTGACTTGCGATCATTCTAAAAATCTCGTCTTTCACCGGTTAAATAGTTTGTCTGTTTATCGGCCTTCTCAGAGAGAGGAGCATATCTGAGAGCATCACAGAGAGGAAACTGTTTAAAAATGAAACACGCTTGAAGGAGAGCCACAACAATGATCCCAGAGCACTTCAGAACAAAGTCTTCCCGGGGGAAAGAAAAGCGTTTGAGATTTTCTGTCTCGCAGAAGGAGAAATGGGGGAAAAAGCGAGGAAAAGCGACAGAGAGTAATGTGTATGCCACCTGTAAATGTTTCTCTGACCACTAACATTATCAGGTTTCACTTGAAGTCTCCGGCTGATCCGGCGGATCCTTTGAACGAGGGAAAAAAGCATCTGCCCAAGGGTCTGTCCCCTTGATTTCCTCTGTTTTTTTTTTCCTTTCTCCCTTTCTTTCCTTTCTTCTCCTTCACTTTAACTATTTTCAAACACGGTGAGCGAGTCAGTGTTAACGCATCTGAACTCCAGTGCTGTCAAAGGTTAACACACACATACACACACACACACCTGAAGGAAAAGCTTTTAGCACAGGTATAGGGAAGGCATTCCCATGAGGCCTTTCTGCAGCAGCTGCTGGTTAACGGTGTTGTGACATGTGAGGACAAAAGAGGAATCTCGACTTTAACCTGAAGACAACAAAAACCAGAGGGATGGATTACAGACAGGACCAAGATAAATATTTCACTTCTGAAAGAACTTTACTGCTAATGCTGGTACGTTGTCAATCAAGTGGAAGTCTGGAGCAGCGAGGAGCCATTGATGCCACAGATTCACATTTTATGATTTACCGTAGTTACATGTGACTGAGTGCATGTTGCTCATTATCATTATATAAAATGTTTGAAATTAGCTTTGTGTGTGTGTGTAATGGTTAAATTTGATGGATTTTTGAAGGAAAAGCAGCCAAGTGCTCAGCACGTTTAAAAAGTATCCCAGAATTCAACTCATGGAGTTGATTAAATGAATAAACAGAGCATGCAGCTATAACACTATTAAATAATTGTTTTGTTGGTTTTATTTTAATTTTAAATTATTTATTTATTATCTACAATAATCATGGTCTTGCAAACAAACAAACAAACAAATAAATAAATAAATGGGTACAGTTCAGAATTTTAACTTTGACTTCATTCATTATTGTTGTAGCTTTGAATAAGTATCCCATGATCCTCTTTGGTGGGTGTGCTTCGAGAGCAGCGTTCCACACCAGTGGACGTTCACTCTACCACGCAGGGGCTGATGGGTAAATGACTTCCTCTACTAATCCCTTTAGAGACCGAATCAAGAATTCCACCTTTCTTTTTCTTCTTCTAATTCTTTCTTTTATTTCTATACTTGTAATACCAGGGTGTAATTCCAGATCATTTTCTTTCTTTCAAATGCAAACACTAAATTAAATTTTGTAGGTATGTTCAAATTATTTTCCACTTCTGAGCATCCCACAATGAAACTAGCAATATTTACAGATACATATGAGACAAACACATTAGTTCAATCTCAGAGACTGAACCATATAGGACATCCATTGTGATTAAACTTCAAAAACTCATCTCATGCAGCTCAGAGCTCAATTTATTGCACTTAACCATCTCTAAAAGCACCTTTCTTTCCACTCCCTGCTGCCCCGAGCCTGGAAGAGTCCTAACTGAGTGTTAAAATATTAACAGACTGTGGCTCATTAAAATGCTGTTGTGTGTTTCATTCATAGAGACCTTTTGTTCAGCAAGACACCAGCAATACCACCAGACCTCCAACCCCACTGCTGCCGCATCCTCTGCCCAGCAAGGGGCCTTCACCTCAGGCACGGACAGAAGCATCCATCCCCCCTGGAGCCTGGACAGAGACACACATGGAGAGAGAGGGAATAAAGATGGATAGATAAGTCTATTCCTGTGTGTGTGTGTCCATAATATATTCTGAGACCTTCCCCGTCTTCTCTCCTTTCCTTCCTTGATTTCGCTCTCTTTCACTCCCGTCGTTGATCCCCTGTGCTCTAAGTGTATCCCGTCTCTCCAGGAGTCCTTGATATGGGGATTAACTCCAAAGTGTCAATCAATTCTGTTTTTCTATCTCTCTTTCTTTCAGCACACAAGTATTTAATTGACACAGAGAGAGCCAGCCAGTGTTTTGAGTCTGTTTCATCCCTGCTCTCTGCTCCAGGTCATGGGTTTTAGAGATGGAGAGAGGGTGAAGAAAGAATGAAAAGTGAACCGAGAGGAGAGGATTTGAAAGTGCAATTTCCTTGTGCACTGTAATGTTAGAAATACATGTGGGAACTCCATTCTGCTTGGCCAACTCTTCTAAAGTCTGTATTTGATGAATGATTGAAGATTTAAGACTGAACTGAACAATTTTTTGGTTGTTAAAAGACTTTCTTCTATCCCAACTTAATATGTAGAGACAACTGTAAGCAAGCAATTTAGACTGATTTCCCCAGAGAGTTTAAATAGCATCTAGTGGCACCTCAGCTTTAAGAATATTTTCAGATTCAACTAGTTTGAGGTCAATAAGATTTTTTTTTTTCTTTTGAAAAAAAATGATATTTTTATTCAGCAAGGATGCGTTTAATTATTCTAAAGTGACAGTAAAGAATTTTACATGGTTACAAAACAATTCAATTTCAAATAAATGCTGTTATTTTATTAATCAAATAAACAGATAAATACAGCTTTGTGAACAAAATAAACTTCTTTCACAAAAAACTCTCACTGACCCAAAACCTTTGTACCGTATGAAGTCATTTTTTAGCTAACTTCTTGGTAGAGAAGTTAAACTCCCAGAAACCACACACACACACACAAGCAGTGGAGTATAAGCTCTACTGACTAATTTAATCAATGGCGAGTGCTCTCCTCTATCTCTCCATCTGTCCTTCTATTATTTTCCTCCTCCACTTCACACCTGGAAACCCCTTCCCTCTCTCTCACCTGCTAACAGGAGTTATTTCAGGTTCATTTATCTCTGTGACCTCCTGAGGAGACATCGTAAACACACAGATGTGTGTGTCACCTGGCAGCAATGCGTGAGTTGTCTTTTCTGTGTCCACATTACCCAACAAATCCCTGGGACAAAGGCACTTCCGAGCAGGACTCTAAAGCCATTTACACCCCTGATTCTGCCAATCCATTCAAAACAAGACTGTATGCTGATGTAAACAAGGTCCAACATATTGAGATCAGTCAGTACCACTTTTGACTATATTATGCTTGCAGTTTGATGAGGACTGCTTATTCTTCTGTCAACCACACAATAAATCATAAAATCTGTGGGTCACATTCAGCTATAAAAGAACACAGCAACTCATTCTGTTGTGGTTTAAGCTATTCCAAAATATGAAAAAAATTATTCAATAAAAGTAGCAAGACAAATATGCATTATAAATACACTTATATTTTATTCAATACTTAAAATTATCTAGCGATAAGAAATTAGTAATTAAACATTTCTATGTGGTATGCATTTTATAGGTCTAATTGCTATTGTGCTGTTAGCTTAGCAACATGCTAACTACAAACTCTCTAACTGTCCTGTTTAAAGCTCTATTTATGTGATTCATTAAGTTGTTACCAAAGTAAAATTAACAAATTGGTCACTTACGAGGCTCCATGAAGTTTATAAAGCTGCCTACATAGGCAGCAAACAGCAGGCTTACTAGGATTTGGAGCACAGCTAATGTCTTCCAGAATTCCCTGTTGGCTAAATCTGTTGTTGTTTAGATGCATTAATGTCTTAACGGCTTAGTGTTAAACAGCCATGTACAACGTTTAAGACAATAAACATTAATAGAAGTCAACTCCTACTCACACAACAAGACACTGTTAACACCTCAAGGCTGAGGATGCCAATAAAGTAAAACATCCAGACGGTCCTTTAACGTTTCATAGCTGGGCCAAAGAAAACATTTACCCAACAAATACCTTCAAACCTTAAACTGTGAGCAGCAAAACAGCAGCCGGTTCTCATGTAACCTGCTTTAGAGTGGATGATTCCGGTAGATTATGAAATCTGTGAACTTTTTCCCACTAGAACAATAGTAAGCGGCGTAGCGGAGTGGACACCAGCTCAAACTCTCACCAGCAAAATATGGCTGACCTGAAGAAAGCACAACAGTCCAGTGGGAACCAGACATGATTTCACCTCACAGCCGGGCAAATAAACACAATCAGGCAAGAAAAACAAGAAAGATAAAGCACAGAAACGAGTGAATGCCATGCACATAAAGCACTTGTTTGTACCTATAAAACATTGTGTGTTTGTCTGAGGGTGAGTGAGTGTGTGTACCAATCTGGACACCATGTGTCTTTTTGTGTGCGTAAAGCCGTAGACGGCGGGACCGGACGTTTGCATAGCGATCCTCACGAACGTTATTTCAGGTCACTGGGTATGATTAATGTCATGTCAACATCACCATCGCATTGGCATTCATTTGCAAGAACCTGGTAGTTTTGCAAACTGAGAAGCCCACTGGGGTCATTCATGTTTTCCACCCAGTCCATTAACTATGACCTGTTATACAATATTACACATCCGATTTTTCTAAACCGAAGATTAGAGGATAAACTGAACCCGCTGGGAACCGTATGTCAGAAAAGGTCAGTGAGCTCAGCGCGTGTGTTTGTGCTTGTTTGTGAGAAAGGAAGAGACTGAGACAGAAAGAGTGTGATCAGGCATGAGAGAGTATGCCAAGTGTCACAATTAGAGGATCAAACTGAACTCTATCAGATGACCTCAGGGGTCAAGGGTTAATGTGGATGTTCAGTAGTGTGTGTGCTTGTGTTTAAACAGGAACAAAGAGAGAGAAAAGGAGAGAGACATAAATTTAGTTGCAAAACCTAGTGGGTTGCCTACCTAGATGGCAGAGGCTGGTTGCATTAAAGGTTTAGACTAGTCTTAAAAGTTCATCAGCAATTTTATTTATTTAAGACTGGTCATATATATATATATATATATATTTTTTTTTTTTTAATGTAGATTAGTCTAAGTTGAATCCAGAAAATAAGACTGATTACCCTTGGGGTTAAGTGCTAGTTGGTCAGACTAGTTCTTAAGACACTGTCTTAACACAAAGGCTAAGTTTATGCAGCCGGCCCTGCCAGATTTTTAAAATCACAGATGTTTTCCCTATACAAAGGCTGTTCAAAAAGTTTGCCAACAACATTATGCTGCCTTCTGAAGTAACTTTAACCAAGGCAGCATTATATATTATTTAAGTAAAAAGGCGAAGCACTGCAACAAGTTAAGTAAAATAATTTAAGTTAAGAAACAAATACATTACAAACATAAATACTCCTCAGCCTTTAGGAATACTTGATTCTGACTGGGCAATTGTGGCATTCTGCAGTCTATTTATTGTACAATTGATATTTCATGTCCTCTGTCATCTATCCTTTTTGAAACACACACACACACACACACACACACTCTCCAAGTGGGGGAAAAATAAATAAAAAAAAAGATTATAAATACGGTACATTTACATAAAAATTGGCAAAAATATAAGAGGAAATACGTAACTTCTCTTAAGTATACACGCATTTATATATTTTGAATATATTTTATTTTATTTATATATTTATACTATTTATTATATTTATATATCATTTAGCTATTTTTTCATATTTTAAAATATATTTAAATAATATATCTAAAAATATACCACAAACAATCTGCACTCTCAAAAATCCACATAAAGCTCCACAGATTTCCACACTACTCATTTGCAAAAATATATACATTACTCGATCACTGGTGTTTAATTTTTATAATACTTTATGTAATCAGATTATGCTTTCATCCAACATTAGGAACTCTCGCAGTTTAATTTAACAAATTTTACCACGATTAAACACATTTTGCAGAATTTCAAGGCAGTTCAGTTGAGGAAAAGAGCAAGACAGAGAGAGTGAGAGACAGGTATTGAGAGAGAGAGAGATGGAAGTATCTATACGACTTTGGGAACTGCTCTCCACGTTAGCATGAAACAGGATTTTCTGCTGTGAATCTCATTTAAACAGAACAACTCCAAGCCCTCATATTTCCTTAATCTGATGAATCAGTCTTAATCAAAAAGGCTGTTTTGTGTTGCTGGTGTCCCCAAGTCCCGATTAAAATCTGTAACGGTGCTGTTTAGCTTTTAAAAACAGATGATCTTGCTATGATTAGGTTTGGTCTGTTATGTTAGAGGCCACAGCTTAACCTGTGGATGTTACCACTCAGCAATCAAACCTTGATCTCTCTTTCTCACTTTTCTCCCGGGCTAATATCTGAACAGAATGAAACCACAGTTCCGAATTTCAGATCTGTTTAGGATAGCCGATGGCAGTCGGCACACAGCAGAGAGCTCTGTTCTTCCTGTGCTGTCCGTGAATAATCATAAGCATCCATCTGACTTATGGAGTCAACGTGACTGGTGGAACAATGAGGAAGAGGAACAGATACACATTTGTGAGAGTGTAGATCTCAACTTCTCTGGAGTTTTGCTGTAACAAACTGGCAAACAAAGTCACTTAACAGACTTGCCACTTTTGTGCACAGTAATTCAGTGCAAAAACTAAGCACATTGTGTTAAAGTAGAAGGACAGTTCTCTAGTGCAATAATGTATGTAATATGTACACTTAAGACAGATTTAAATCATTTAACTTTGAACCCAGTACTCTGTGAATCCCTGGTGTGTTGGGCATCTGCTGGTGACACTTGTTCCATTTTGATGATCTTATGAGAGTGACATCCACAACTGCTTCATTAACAAGAACATACAACAGCACTGACAGTGTCATCTTCACTCACTCTAATTAGTGTGTGTGTGGGTTAAAGACTGGTGGTGTGTGAAATCCATTGTAACCTCCAGATGTTTCCCAACCCACCCAGAGAAAGAGAATTAAGCAGAGGGCAATAAATCTGTGCAGTAAAATTGTGAGTGTCCATTTGCACTAGTGTGAGGCCTGTATGGATTATGAGGTGAACACACACAAAAACACACTTTACATCCTTGTTAAAGCTCTTTGCAGTTCTGTGTTACACTGTTTTTGTGACTTTTATTTGGTAATTTTGATTTTCTCTGTTCATCCAAAAATGAAGGAAAGAGTTAAACAAAAAGGGTTGAATATCGGTTCTTACCACACTGTAAAAAGTGATAAGTTGACTTAACTTAAAAAAACTGAGGAAACCCATTGCCTTAAAATTATTAAGTAAATAATAATAATAATAAAAAAGAAAAGTTAAGTGAACTTGACAATTCACTTAACTTATTTTTTTTTATCATCATTTACTTAAAAAAATTTAAGGCAACAGGTTTCCTAAAAAATTTTAAATTAAGTTAACTTATCACTTTTTACAATGCACCACTTATGAAGTTTGCAGTTTGTTACCCTAGTAAAAAATAATAATAATAATAATAAAATCCTATGCCATAATTTATTTAAAATACATTTAATTCATACTAAGTAAGCTTCAAATCATTAACATTTATTGACATATAACTTAATACCTACTGATATAAAATTATAATTAAACTTCATATAGAGTATTTCTTTATTGTACAATGCACATTTCTTAATATTATGCCTAAAATGTGTTTTAATATCACTATTAATAAGGATTGATGTATAAGGTATGATCTCTGTATAATATCAGTCTTTAAATGCAATATATTTAAAGTGCACATGAAGTATACTTGCAATAGTTCCATAGCAAAATCAAATATACTTAAGTATATCTTTAGTTGGACTTCAGCACTACTTCCGCACAATTAAAGTGCTTTGACTACAAAATTAGTTGTTCCAATTTAGCAGACTTTAAGTTATACCAGATTAGTATACAATTGCAAAAGTACAATTGCAGGGTATTTTTTTTATTTTTAAGCACATAAATATGGGCATGTATTTGTAGTATACTTAGCACAAAATAAATGCATTTCAAATACATTTTAGTATATATATTTTTTCTAATCAGTTTTCAGTTTTCAAACAAATTGCTTTGTAATTTAACTCAGCAAATTACTAGCGAATACTCTATCTGTATTATATGGTAAGTGTAACTTTCATCTTCAGTAGCTATTATTTTGCATAATTTACTGCAGGTTTAATCAACTCAGCTGAATCATTATTTTTTATGAAATCTCAATCCAGCTGACGAGTGGTAACTATTTATGTTCACATAAAGGCTATATAGCCTAGGTTTCTTGTTAGTTTTCTGACAGCTCCCATAAATATGCTCTTTTCTTTCTAACGCCATCTGATGATGCATATTTCACCTCTATTGTTTAGATTCCTGGATGTAATGGTGCGGTGAGAGATAATTAGGGATGTATGTCGTTCTGCTCGGCTAAATCGGTTTGTCCAAAACACGTCCTTTATCATGTTAGTGAGAGCGCTCTTCCGTTGAGTAGCTGGACATTCCACTCTAATGAAATACTCTGCGCCCTTTCACAAGATATTAAAGTTTATGGTCATAATAATCCGTGAGAAAGCAGGAGGGCAAATTTGGATTCATTTCAGTAGCACTTTCTATGAAGCCAGTATGTGTGTTTAAAAAAAAAACTAACAAAAAACAATTCTGTCATTATTTACTTACCCTTAAGTCAGTTTTACTTTTTTTTAAACTGTTTTCGTACATGAAAGTAAATAGGGTTTGATGGTGTATTTTAATTTTAAATTATTTACATTTTATTTTATACATTCAAAGGCATTTCAATGCGTTCAAAGTATTAGAGCACGTCATCAACGACAAATTTTAAAGTGTCATATCATGTATTAACTTGCATTACAGTTTTTAAAGGTTTTATACTAAGTAATTATAAATTATTACATTGTGGGTTTGTGATGTGTATTAAAGGCATTGTGAATATCTCTGCATCTTACAAACAAACTTACAGAAACTGTGAAGTGCTCGTCTCTGTGTGCGAGGTTCCTATAGCGTAACAGGACCCCAGACTTTGTCTAATCCGTCATTACTCGTAAGTCCAAAAACAGGCTGGCCCATCGGAGGCCTCAAAGGAGTGATTTGTAGCAATATTATTTTAAACATAAATCATTTGTGGTTAGAGGCGAGCTGAAGACAAGGGTTTATAATTTGTAACGTTCAGCATTTTTCCCGTGGTTTTTAAAAGCACTGGGCTTCCACTTGTATATCTTTGCCTGGCCAGCAATATCCCCTATACGTAATTTAAAAACAACAGCGTCTGAGAGCCGGCGGGCAGAAAGGATCAGCAAGTCAAACAAAGCCTTGAGCCCTCAGTGCCCCCTGGAACCTGCTCTTATTCAAACAGCCATTAGCATTTCCGCAGTGGTAATGATTGGAGCTGAGAAAACACCATGGAAAAACTCATGGCTCACGTCCCACACACGCTTACTTAACTATCTATATGGAGACATACTAGTGACTTTTATGACTCCTACGTTAATAAAGACATTATTTAGTCTCCTTAAAGAATATTTTGAACCCATTTCGCTTTTTGAGATGTTCCCAAAACTCTTTTTTTTCAGATATAGCCACCTCCGGAGAGAAATTTTGTCCTCAAAGTACACCAAAATAAATCTCTAAATAAAGCATCTGCTAAATGAATAAACGTAAAGGGTGAAGTTAGAAACACACCCACACTAATATACATCCTTTCTCGTGTGGTTCTCATGGGTAATGGTTTCTGCCTGTGAGGAGTGCAGACAGTGTTCTTAGAGTACATCAAGCCTTTGGAAAAGGAACGGGATATTACTATTTGATTTAGAAACGGACATGGCAAATCTACTCAATAGAAACTCTCATGACTAAGGCGTGACCACCCCAACAACCCTTTGAAATGAACTGTTGTATTTTAAATTTGCTATGGCCCAGCTCCAGTGTATTTCTCCAGACCAGTCTAGACCTGCTGCAGTTTATAAAACTGACAACAGGTGTCACTGCTAAAGTAGATCTCTGAAGCCAAAGCAGGGTTGATGCTTCACAGGACAAAATTTTAAAACTGTATACTTAATTCCAAGATTGCCTTCTGTGGGAGTAGCATATCATTCTCTGCTCGGATTGATGTAGCATCCACAGACACATTACTAACGGTTATTACCTTAAGGCAAGTGCTTTAGTATTGGCTATTATATAGGACATTATCTTTACTCATCCAGGAGCAGAAAACAGTGCCGAATGACCTGTAAGAGTACAGACAGAAAGCACTAACACTCCTATGCTCCAAATATACATTTCTTTATCAGCTGGCAGCTCTTAGGTCAGCCATTTGTTGTTGAGCGGTCTTCAGATGTCACTTTCTAATTATTACAGTGTCTGTTTTCACACTTAAACCTTGCAGAGGTGATTGATGTACTCTAGAGTGTGGGAAACTAATTAGGGGATCACGGCCGTGTGTCTGTGTGTAGTGAACTTTAAAGTCCTCCTACCTTTAATAAAACATTCAAAATAAGACGAGATTTGCACCCTAGTAAGCTGCCTCACTGTCTATTGATTATGTACAGACATCTTCCTTCAAAAACAGCATCCTAAATGAAATGAAACTTCATAAAAAAAAATTGGATTCACAGTATAGTTTCCAATAGAGTTTGATGTAGCATGTTGCTAAACTAATGACATAATAAAAATATAGAGTGCACACAAATATGTGGGTGAATTTAGAGATGCACAACAAAAGCATTATGAGAGTTTTCTTCAACATTAGTTTTTTATTTGTTTTTGTTTTCTTTCTTTTTTTAGAGAGAGAGAGAGAGAGAGAGAGATTTTTGTCATCTCACTTAAAGTTCATCTTTAAAAACACTATAAATTGTAATCTTTAGCAAATGTCAAAATGAAATGTGAACATTTTATACTGCTCATTATAATTCTATGATGCCTATTCACTTATAAAATTATAAATTTACTTATGAAATTGATTTTAGTTTTTCATGTTTTATTTTTTATTTAGACAAAATGGTAAATAAATTATTAATACACACGATTCCAGCGCATCAGTTAACTTCTCGTAAAGCAAAAAGCTGCGTTTTTGTAATAAACAAATTTATTAAGACATTTTAAGTTTAAACCATTGTTTCTGACTAAAATAGGAGTCCGCAATCCATAATATTGCTTTCTCCAGTGGGAAATTTGTCTCGTCTGAATCAGGAGAGAATTGGGATGGACTTTTTCACCGGAGAAAGCATATACAGATCATAATCTTATATTTTGACCAAAAGCGACAGTTTATGGTTAAATCATTGTAATGATGGATTTGTTTCTGCACAAACACTCATTTTGTCACTTCACAAGACGTTAATTGATTGACTGGAGTCACGTGGATTACTGTGATGATTTTATCAGCTGTTTGGACTCTCATTCTGACGGCACCCATTCACTGCAATGGTAAGCGACATAAAGCTACATTTCTCCAAATCTGTTCTGATGAAGAAACAAACTCATCGACATGGCCTGAGGGAGAGTACATTTCCAGCAAACTTTCATTTTCGGGTAAACTATTCCTATAAAATGCTGTCTAGATAAGCAGCTCACTAGGCTTTGGAATAGAGCTATAATACAGCAAGACACACAATAAATCATGGTTATACACATGGGGAAGTCAAACTGACATTTTGCAAAGACTAAATGAAATGTTGCATGGACATATGCTCAAAGAAATCAATAGGAACATGAGCACTCAACTAATGGGTCATATGTACATGATTAGAGAAATGTAATACTGCCCCAAGGGTTTCGTGCCTTGAGTACATGAATGAAATGGAGAGTGTTAATGGTGTGAGATGCATGTGTGTGAGATGTGCTAGTGATATACTCACAAGCAGTGTATATAACAGCATCAAGGGGAAGACCATAGAGGACAGATGGTGCATTCACTCACACACACACACTGGTGGCAGACAGGTCTAGGGCTACAGATGGTGACATCACAGTGGGGGTGTGAATGACAGAAGCCTTGCAATGAAGGAAAAAGAAAGAAGAGAGAGCTTTGGGAACCATGTTCACATTTGATTCTGTTTCTATATTTGTATGCTGACTAATACTGGGTAACAAAACTAGCTTGACATAGAGATCTCAAGCCAGGCTGGATGTTGTTATGAAAATCTGCAATATCTAATGAACAAAACAACTTTCCCAACATTTCTTCAGCATTTCATTCTCACATTTCTATGAATAATGGTCAAATAACTACCGTTAACTAGTATCGTTCAAAGGTTTGGGGTCAGTAAGATTTATTTATTTTGTTTTGTTTTCAACATTGATAATATTAATAAGAAATGTGTCTTGAGTACCAAATCAGCATATGAGAATAATTTCTGGAGCATCATGTGACACTAAAGACTGGAGTAAATTCATCACATGGATAAATTACATTTTAAAATGTATTAAAGGAAAGAGTTTAAATTGCAATAATATTTCCCAATATTACTTTTACTATTACTGTTTTTATAAATTACATTATTTGTTTGATCTAAAATAGTTTTTACTGTATTTTAGATCAAATAAATGCAGCCTTGGTGAGCATAAGAGACATCTTTAAAAACTTTTGAACCATAGTGTATATTTCATCATACCATATCTAAATCATACCATATATTCAAAATTCAATTATAAATTGATATTTATATACACACACACACACACACGTGAGCACACAAATTGAGATTGTACCTTGGCTACATAAAAACTGCATGTGTTATTATGCTGCACTTCCATGCTGATTTGCATGTTCTGTCCAATATTACGTGTGTTTCATTGTCTGCTCTGACTTCACTGTCAATTCTCAGGTCCCTCCTTTTGTATGACTTCCTTTAAACCACAAAGGCCAGACTATTTTAGCACACACTGCTAGAATCACTGCTTGACCCTCCCAACACATGCTGACGCAAACACTTTTGGGGATTCTGTCCTGTTTTCACTATCATAACACTTTCAAAACACAATCACTCCCACATGCGCACACACACACATTAGATGCACATGAGACTAACTCCTTATGTCAATTATAATTCTGATAATTTAATGAACCTGCAGCTATCAGTAGAGTACAGCGCTAGCAACACCAAAGTCATGAGTTCAATTCTGAGGGCAAGCAAGAACTGATCAAATGTGTACCTTTAATGCAGTGTATGCAATGACTGCCAAATGCATAAATGTAAATGTAAATTAACTGATGTGCGACGCAGGCTATGTAGCAAACAAATGTTCCTAAAAATATGCAAATTGTGAACAAATCTTAGAGCTGACTGTGTCACCCATCAGCAGTGTCTTTGTGATTATGCAAACCAGTTTCGGAGACTGCACTATATCTCATGGCTTTGTCATAAACTGTCTGTAGAAAACAGGACAGTGGGTCTGGAGTGACGGTTGGTGTTGTGTGACGGGTGGGGAGGATGTGTGCTGTGTGTGTGTGCTGGATGGACAGTGCATTTGTATTCTTTTTCCCACAGCCTTCTAAATCTGTGACTATTGTTCTGTGTGTGTATGCGTGTCAGAGTGTGACTGCGTTGCCGTCTCAGGTGATGTAAAAGTGTGTTCCTTTGTTGCTGACTGAGATCTTTTGCATGCATGTTCTTTAGTCAGTCTAACACTGTGTGCATGTTCATTATCATCATATCACACCACTCAAACGGTCTTTCTCCATTTATCTTTCTGGCTTGAGTCCAGTAATTAAATAAGCACATGGGTCATATGATGGTCGCACAGAATGACAGAAGTCTCTTTCCCTTCCTGTCATTTTTTCCCCATTCTCTATTCTACGTACAAGAGATTCCCACCGTAAGACAAAGCAGCTGTAAACAATTGAAAAAGGAAACAATAGATGAGTGAGTGTGTATGTGTGTGTTGAAAGCTTCTATCTAGCACACATAAAGCTTCTTCAGTTTGATCACTGGAGGAACCTTTAAAGGTGCTTTGTAGGTCTATCTTATGAAGTTCTGAGAAGAGGCATCAAATGATGTTTTGCACGAACATCTATTCAGTGTGCATCTATTCTCCTCTGAAAAAGTAGCAAAAAAAACTACTTTTTAAGATGTATATCAGATGTTTACAATAGCACATTTCTGTACTCTTTAACAGATGTCTAGCATATGTACTTGGAAAGATGTACAAAATTGGGAAGGTTTAAAAATCTGTCAGCAAATCATAAAAAAAAATTAAAAAAAAATTTAAAATTATTTATCATAAAAATATTGTATTAAAAAATAAACCCATTTGAATTGTATAATAAAATAATATAATATAAATTATATTATATTGTATTATTATACAATTCAAATGGGTTTATAATGTTTTATATATAATATAATATAAAAACTCCTCTGAGCTTCCATAACGTCATACACTTGACTGAGGGCTTGTACCTAAATTTAACTTGTGCACATAATACACACTCTGTAATGACCATGTGTGTATATTTGTCTGTGTGTGTTAGTCACCTTTGTGCAGGGGCTTTCCTTGTGAAGCAGAAAGACCGGAATTACTGCTACAACGCAAACACTCACAACTGGTTAAATACTTACAGTAACTCGCTAGATAGTACTGACACATCTATTTTAGACTGGACAGTTTCCTCAGGTCAGTAAAGTTCAGCAAGACTTTCAGTCTTCAACCTTTCAGCCTTCAGTCTCACACTGCTAACACAATTCAAATCAGACGTCCATTGCTAATAAAGCAGATGGTGTTTTAATTAATGACTACAGTTATTTATGAAACAAATGATTTACCACAGTGCTTGCATAATTCTTCTAATGCTTCTTCCTTTTTAACTAATCTTTGTCACTGCAGTCTGAATGGCCTGAATGCAATCAGCCTTATAGGGGTGCAGCCTATGATTATTATTATTTTTTTTAAATATAAATTCCATACTTTTAAACCAGGATTCCTTCAATTTAAGATTAACATTTAACATTGTAAAAACACAAGATGCGGGGCTCTGGGATGAAAATAAACTCAAGGTCTACAGATGTTTTTTTTTAATTAAATTGCTTTTAACTAGAGCACCACAATTTAGAATGTTGTATCATGTGCAATGTCTTGCAAAAGAAGCAAGACATAAGTGCAACGGTCAAACATGCCCGTCTAGTGTATGTTTATAGAAAAAAAAAACTATGGAAAAGAAGCACAGTGGAATACAAAAACGCATTCTGTGTGAACGGCTTCTTAGAATGTTCAAAATGTAAGCAGCAGTGATATTTGTATTCCAAAATGCGTTTGGTCTTTAAATAGATTTTTCTTTCTTACATCAATTTTCCCATTTACAGCAACCATTATACTGTAATGTTATTTGAATGATTTTAGAGCATAGTCGACAGATAAGATGTCTGCTGAGTGAAATTAAATTTATTGAAAGATATAGCAATCAAGTATCTTTTTTTGTCCTATTTTAATCAACTCTACAGTGCACAATTTCATTGTATAGTGCGCTTTTCATTCCGTCCTCAAGGCACTCTTGTGGAAAATATTTGTGTGAACGAGTGTCAGTGTGTTGCCATTTCTGTACTTTGCATATCTTAGCAACTTTGACCGGTGGAAACAGATGGCAGAGATCACCTGTGATGAGAGTGTGTGACGGCCAGATGGGGAATGTGAGCAAGTGACTGAGCAACAAAAAACACAAGGCACGTCATCCATTAATGATAACCGTGATTATCTTTAATAATTATTAACAAAAATGCATTTTGAGGATGTTAAGATACTGAGGGCAAGAGGTGACCCTGATAAACACACACACACACACAAAACCACTCTCACTCTTACTTGCAATTTGTGTGTGAATTCAAATTCGTCAGAGGTGTCTCATTTTAGCATGGCATATCAGATTGAACAGGTGTAGATGTAGTGTGTGTTGCACTGGAAGAGATAAAAACTGTTTTCTGCTGCAGATACGTGGGAACGCTGGGTGTGAGCATTCCACGCAAATGAGCCCAGTTTAGGGAGGAGAGAGTGACCGAGGGTCACATTCAGGTCAACATCAAGTCACCATTACCACCCACTTACTTCTAGTTTAGATGGATGTGTTTGTCCATCTATGTGTGTGTATCTGTGGTAGGGCTGGAATGCTAGAGTTGTATATGTAGGTTCGCAAGAAAGAAATAAACACACACACACACCGGCAGCAGCTGTCTCACCCCATGAATCGCCACCTACATACTGGAGTTCTGGAAGGTCAGAGGTGCTCACACACTGAAACTACCCAAAAATATCAGCCAAAGTATCTCATGCCTTCTCACACCAGACTTCAACTCCAAAACACAAGCTGTCTTTACCAAATGCCTCTGTCACTTTCCATTTTGACCTGCTTTATTTGACTAATATGCATATGAAAACAATGCAAAGTTTCTTTAGCTGACTTCTTGAAGAGCGACACTGTAAACACTGTTTTTGCATACAAGATTAAGTACTATGATTTAAAAAGGACTTGACCATTGATGAAGTGTGTTCTTTAGGTATTCAGTACAGAGCCCCGCAATTCGCTCCCTCATTTTAATTAAGATAAATCTTGGCCATGTTGTACAAATTCGTCCCCTAGTTTGAATTCAGTTCAATTCTAGTCATGATTTAACTAAAAGAGGGAACAAATTATTAAACCGCAGGAACACATTCTTAATTTGAGGTCAGGATTTCTTGTTTTTCTCCCTGCATGTCATGTGCAGAGCTCCGTAAAGCAGTATAGCAATATAAATAAATTCCCAGACATACTACATCCATCATGTTGGCACTGTCCTTTGACCTGTGTGTTCTTTGAGCTATGATGTATGGACAAAATCTGTGAAAATAATTCACTGCTGTTGCTAAATAAGTAATGTCATGAAAGAGCCGTTCAGCTCATATATTCTTCTCCATTTTTTATTTTTCAACTTCTGCCAGTGTCTCAGTTCATGTGACCTTATTGAATAGCAATGTGTCTGCTATTGTACTATTTAGAATGATTGCTCTATCTTTAATGATTATTTTTATAGATTTATTACTTATGGTTGCTCTGTGGTTTGTGAGTATTGTATAATATGGAGTTGGCGTCAGAGCTGTGGGTTAAAGGGCTTCTTTTAAAGTGATCAAAAGACTGTCGCGGTGAGTGTCAGCTCTAAGCAGCTCTGTGTCACTGTGAGGTGATAGAAGGTGAAACTTCTCACTCCTCCATTTAGAATGTAAGTGTCACATGGACTCTCGGTCTTAATAGAGCTGTCAATCACACCTGACCTCAGCGGCCACTAACTGGACCACAGCATGAACGGCTCACTCAGGGACCAGTTGAGCTTGCATGCAGACATACAGCCAGGAGAATTTAGTTACTTTTAGTTTAAAGATTAGAACGATTAATGTTCCTTGAGCACCAAGTCAGCATAATAGAGGGATTTCTGAAGGATCATGTGACACTAAAGTCTGGAGTCACAACTTTATAACCTTTGGCACTGCAATTTAGTGCTAGCCTGCTCTGGAGCATCATAAGTTACTAACCCCATTTTGAATGTGATGTTGCCTTTAAAGTTGTCCAACTGAAGTTATTAGCAATGCATATTACTAATCAAAAATTAAGTTTTGATACATTTACGGTAAGAAATTTACAAAATATCTTTATGGAACATGATCTTTACTTAATATCCTAATGATTTTTGGCATAAAAAAAATAAAAAATAGTTTTGACCAATACAACGTATTTTTGGTTATTGCTACAAATATACCCCAGCGACTAGGGTTGCAAAAAGTTGGAAACTTTTCGGGATTTTTTGGAGTCTTCCTGGGATTTTTGGAAAGTTTCCAGAAATTTACCGGAAATTTTCCACCCCTTTGCAACCCTACCAGTGACTTAAGACTGGTTTTGTGGTCCATATGTGACCCTGGACCACAAAACCAGTCTTAAGTCGCTGGGGTATATTTGTAGCAATAGCCAAAAATACACTGTATGGGTCAAAATTATAGATTTTTCTTTTATGCCAAAAATCATTAATATATTAAGTAAAGATCATATTCCGTGAAGATATTTTGTAAATTTACTACTGTAAATATATCAAAATGTCGTTTTTGATTAGTAATATGCATTGCTAAGAATTCATTTGGACAACTTTAAAGGCGATCTTCTCAACATTTAGATTTTTTTGCACCCTCAGATTCCAGATTTTCAAGAAATATTATCGTATCCTAACAACCCATACATCAATGGAAAGCTTATTTATTCAGCTTTTAGATGATATAGAAATCGCAATTTCGAAAAATTGACACTTAAGACTGGTTGTGTGGTCCAGGGTCACATAAATATATATTATTAAATCCTATATATTTTAGTACATTTTGCCTGAATTTCAGTGCTCAACTAAAAGAGCCAAATATTTTTGCCATCATTTTTTAGAATATAATCTTTCCCAGAGAAGACACACATACAGATATACCATTTTCTCTGAGATATAAATAGAAAAAATATTTTAGTATCTTGTTTGGAGCTTAACATGAAATGTAAAAAATAAAGAAAAAAAGTAAGATTGTATATCTGATGTGATAAAAGTTCACATGTTCCCATATTGTTTTTTCAAATTTAAGTAATACGATTACATCTTTTATACTTTTCTATAGTATCCTAGCATTCTCCTCCCCGAGCAAATTCAGAAAAACTGTTATCTTCAGAGGAGAACAATGTTTCGGTGCCCTGTTCTGGGATGACACTGATATCACCTCACGACAAGCAACAGTGCTAAACAAGAACACAAACTCTCAGATTCTCAGATCATAACAATATTCAAATGGGAGTGTGACATGAGCAGACATGCATGTGCAAATGCAAACCCAAGCCCACTTTAAAAGCTTGATTCATTGAGCGTCAGAGAGACGGACGAGGTGAGAAACAAAAGGGCGGTTAGTGACAGTGACACGCACACGCCGCATGAAAATGGGAGTGGAGACTGAGAGGGTAACGGCAAACTGTGCTCCGGACAGCCGGGGTGATGGATATAACGGATCAATCACGTCTAACTATGCTACAGGACATCAGTCAAACATGAGGGACTTTCATTGTGCGTGTGTGTTTGTTGTATAAAGAGTGTGGCGGGGTCCTAAGGGGGTCTTTAGAGATGCAAGGAATGAGGCTAACAGGCATTTAAAAAGAGTTTAACGGTATTCATTGTCCACATCCAGTTTTCTAGCGTTCAGAGACCTTAAGAATCTTCTTCAGCAATAACTATCAACGTTATTTTATGTATCTATAATCTGATGTGTACATACATTTGATAAGTTAAGAGTTTTCTTGTGGAACGCAACTAAAAAAAAGAGTAAAAATGACTATTTTTTTATTTGAAAAGCTGCAACATACTTCAAAATTTGACTCATGAACGTATATGATCTTTCCAGTCATTTGTATAGAGCCATTTATAGAAAAAAAAAAAAACACTGACACTTTTATAAAAAATGTTTGCAAATGCAAGACAAACTTCTAATCTACCGTTATCTGGTTTATGTATGTCTATTTTTCCCCATGGTAACTCAGGCATTTTCCCATGAGAAAGTTTCTTGAAAGTTTTATGATTTATTTCTTTTTTTTTCTTTTTTTTCTTTTTTCCTGCAAATGTTGCTTCAGGGTTTCCATACATTTGTGATTAATGGATGTGTACTTATAGAAATCACTGTAATTCAAATTGACTCACAATAGAATCATTCAAAGGGATTTGTGAATCAGTTCAATTGATTCATTTAAACAACTTGACTCAAAAAAAAAAAAAAAAAACTATTAAGTTACAAATCAAGCATCACTATGACATTTGAGCTAGTTTACTCTATAAAACCTAGCTTATGAAATATGCTAGAGCAGAGAATAAATAAATAAGAAAATGTACTTTCGCTAATAGAATATCAATTCTTTTTTTCTTCATTACTTTTCCAGCAGCGTTTTAAAAGCCTTTCATAGCCGTAGAAAGCTTAGGATCTATCCAGAAAACCCTACAAATGAGCAATGATTTTCATTGTGTGGTCTGTCGTGAGGATGTTTGTACAGTTCTGCTAATAAATTATTCTGACCATCAAAACAGATGTAAGTAATGCATGTACGCACACATGTGCACGCTCACACACAAAGATGACGTCAACTTTAGAGCCTCTTGTTTCTTTCCTTGCAGAATGGTCTCTCACGCTCTCTCTCTCTCATGATTATTCACTCTGTCATTCCAGCTTCCAGCCTCAAGACTCAGTGGCAGGAAATGGCCATTGTTTCTAGATCAGGTAGAGAATGGGACAGAGAGTGAGATGAGGAGAGGAGGTCTGGAGCCGTGATGGATGTGGCTCTTTTCCTGCAGGGACTTTCTCAGGCTCTTTTTCCTGTGTTGCCAACGTCTCTCTGCCTCCCTTTTTTCTCAAGGATCTCTTCGTAGAGATTAAACAGTTAAGAAGAAGGGGAAAGGAAAAAATGAAGGGTTAAATAACTTGTTTTTAAAGGCACAAAGAAATGTTTCTCCTTCTCACCAAGAGAATCAAGAGTAGGAATGAATGAGTCAGACCTGTACATTTCATCTGTCTCTGATCACCTTTCAGGTCAATCCAATACTACAGAAATGACCTTTCACCTCTTTGCTTGGCCTGTCACAGCCTTCCATCTATATAGCCGTTTATCATAAAAGAGGGTCTCAGAGTTCAATGCTCTTTGACAGAGAGCTCACTAACTACTTTCTTCGATGACAGAGGCTTTGGGTCCACATCCAATGGATTTAATGGATTGGATCCGCATTTAAACTTTTAGCACTTATGAAAAGAGAAGTGTGTCACAAGCTGCACCAATCTGTTGCAATGTGTTTGTTTGAGACATAACAGCATTGGCTACACCAATGACGGGGCGGGACACCCAAACAATGGAGGATGTGGGGATTGTAAGAAACATATTACTGCATTTTGTATGATGCTGCTGCTAGTGGTTGAGAAACACTTTAACTCGATTTTTACATTTTTTAAAGGGGTGGTTTACTGCTTTTTTTCTTTGCTTGATTGTGTTTATGGGGTGCAATATAACATGTCTTCGTGTTTCGTTTGTTAAAAAACGCCTTATTTTTCATATATTTCACCTTTATTGTAAGCCGCTTTCTCCTCTGTCATTTGAACGACCGGTTGACTTCCTGATTCTCTGAAACCACTCCCTCAGAAACAGGCGGTGGGCTCAGATTGGTTAGTTGGGCCGGTGTGTTGTGATTGGCTAAACCGCGTACTGCACGTTGTCCGGAAACGTCACGCCCATCACCTTCACGGGCGACCGCTGCATGTGCTCCGGTCAAATGTAAATAATGGTGTCAATATTGCCGTATCAGTTTGAGCCACAATCAGACCCAGAAAGCGGCAATGAAGAGAGTCAAGCAGAACTTCCGCAAGCACTGCTCTTACAAACGTTTCTGAATGGAAGTTTGCTGTTGTGATTACATATCATTTTTGAAGTTTGTACACGTTTGTCTTATACACACGAAATAGCATTTAACTAACTGGCTACTAAAGCCAGCCTTTGTTTACGTCCTTGATAAAACTAAAACATTACGTCTGAAATTATACATGCAAATACATTTAAAATTATGAAATCTTACTTACAGGTTGTGGCCCAACAACTGCTGCCTCTGTTTTAAAGTTGTAACTGCTCCATGTTTTAGTAATAGTTTCTGTGTGAATCCGGCATTGAACTGAACCGGTAGATTCTGGAAGCTGTCTTCCATAAATTGCGCAGCACAGAGAGCTGAATTAGGATTGTAATTGTCAGGAACATGATCAAACATAAATTTTAACCATTGCTGACAAACTACAGCGTCCGTAGGAAGCCCGAACACAGAAGACCTGACAGCTGGGTGAAAATAACACCGTTTCGACGGCATGACTACAACTCTCCACTATAACTCTTCCTCTTTGACAAAGCTGCAGAACATGGCCTTGCCCCCTCTTTTGCATGTTCCGGAGGGAGGGGTTTGATGGGTTTTTTACGTATGCAACCCGGGAAGTATCTCGTTGTAGTCCCATAGGAGTCGTTTTTGTAGGCATTAAATTTCCTGATTTTTAAAAGACGATATCTCCGCTTGCGTTGAACTTTCAGCGCCTCAACTTTGCATATACTGTCCATGCACCAACAGCAACATTACACACTATTTAAAATGAAAAAAGTGAAATCGCAGTAAACCACCCCTTTAAGTAAATTTGCAGCTTGTCCAAGCAAATATCACTGCCACAATTATATGATGCTGTGGGTGGTTTTTATGCGGTTGCTAAGTGGCTTTAATGCATTTCTATCAGTGGGGATTTCTTTAAGACTGCAAGGGAAGCTCGGCTTCCCCTATAATGTCAAAAAATGAATGGTCAGATATGTACTATTATGTTAACATTTTATTGACTAAAAATGCGTTAGAACACGTTCATCTCGAAGACGAGTTCGTTCAGAATCAGCTACATACAGCAGGTCGGACTCGATTTCCTTCTCATACACTCCGGCAACTTCAGTGTATTTCTCTGTTGAAGCTGAGCGTCCATTGACTTCAATGGGGCTGCTTTGAACAGTTTTTTTCAGTGCTTCCAAACTAGACGGTCATTGGATAAATGCTGCGATTATGTCCCGCCCACGGACGCTCAGCGTCTCTGGGGGTGAATGGAGGAGTGGGCGTGCCTGGACGCCGGGCTTCTGCGTGATGATTGGACGGTCTGTATCTCCTTTTGATTGACAGCGATTTTGTACTATAAAAAGTCGCTGACGCTGAAGCTATTGGAGCTCAGTCCCATCGCGGCTTTGCACTTGGTTCTTATCAATCATTATATATATATTTTTATTCATTTATAATGTTATGTTTTAATATACATGCTGCTAACTCGGAAATTTCAAGACATGCGAGCAAAAAATGCTCCTGACACTTTGGCAATATGACACGAGAAAGAGTGCTGTTTTTGTTTTGTTTCTGTGTTTGATCCAAATCCGCGTTGTCTTGGGCGAATCACTGATTCACTGAGCCATTCATAAAAACAGTCATTTGATTCGCTCCTGAAGGATTCAGCCGTTTTGAAAGAATCATTTGAATGACTCAGTGATTCAATCACGAACTTCAGCCACCTGCTGGCCGTTTTTAAGTTTCCCGTCTAAAAGTAGGCATATTACATTATTTTCCAACATATTTCTATATTCAGAATTTAGTATTTAAAACATTAATCTCATAACATTATTTATGCTATTATAAATACAGTGTAAATGAATAAATGCCACATCTAAATGTCACTTCATGCAGCTTCTGTGCAGGGCTAAGATGAGTTTGGTTTAGATAATTTCATGGATAACAATAGCTAGTCATTCATTCACATTAAGTATTCAGAGAATAATATTGTCTGTTTTCACTTACATCTATTTATTTATTAAATTTTGATTCATTTTGTAGAATTGAATTATAAATTAAGCTGGTATAGTATCTTAAGACATTTTTATGGTATCATGACAACCCTATTATACACCACATTCCTTGTTTCAGTTTAACCTAATTCCCACATTTCCTCCGTCGAGTTTTTTTTTTTAGATTGTTTGTTCATTCATTCATTCATACAGTAGGCTAGGCTAGCATCACTGGAAAAGACACCTAGTTGGTACGACAGGGTCACAGAGCATTTTCTTGAAAAGGAACATAGGGCAGGATTTACGTATAAATAAATGGACAATTTTTATGATGTAGGCCGAAAATGAGCTTCCCCTCTTTGAAAGACCAGCAGCCGCCACTGATTTCTATAATGGCTGTAAGGGTGTTCTGGATAGTTGTTTACTAGTCAAACAATCCCACACCCAAATTTCTCTTTCTCTTTCCTGAAATATTTTAATAAAAAAACATTCAAAAATAATACATACACTACCATTCACAAGTTTGGGTTTCATATGCTCACCACGGTTGCGTTTATTTTTTAATATTACTACAAATAATTTAAAATAACTGTTTTCTATATTATCATAAAATTTATTTCTGCAATGTAAGCTAATTGTCAGTGGCCATTGCTACCATCGTCAGTGTCACATGTTCCTTCAGAAATCATTCTAATATGCTGACTTGGTGCTCAATAAACATTTTGTATTATGATGCGCTGCTTAATATTTGTGGGGAATCCATAATACATTTTTCTTTGTGGGATTCTAGACATTTCTAAATAACAGCATATATATCTGTACGTGATACAGACAGACAATAATATTATGCAAGCCAAATATTATACATTATAAATGACATATGGAATTAGAACCTATTCTAATAAAATCAGAATCGATCCTCAAAAAGACAGCTTGCAAATTGGATTCAAATAAGTAAATCGATACCCAACCCTACCCATAGCCACCCTTCATCCCAAAATGTCAAATGGGACATCATAAGGTCAGTTTCCACATGAAACAACCTCCACAAGACCAGTTGGGACAAGATCTATAATTTTGAATTGACATTTATTTGACACATTTACAAACTGTCCACAATAAGAAGTTTCCCATACACTTTAAAAACTGTTGAGGATAAAAACACAATAAAGCCATTGGCTTTTTTTCCATTGCGGTCCTCCCTGTTACATTCGTCTTTTTTAGCCATTTTTTAGATATGGTTCAAACCCCTTTTTCGAACTCAAAAAATTGAGTTTTTGTCCACTTTGTCCTCTAAAACAGACAAATGTAACAACACACCTCTCCTATAAGCTGCACAATGGATATGTTATTTGATGACCGTTTAATTCTTAGGGTGAGACGTTTGAGGAATAGTAAAGGCGATGAAAAACTTGATGCAATGTATGTCAGTTATACAGTTTTAATGGCGCCTAAAGGAAACTTATACAGAGTTAACAAGCAACTGAAGCATGTCGGAGTGAAAAGCTTCTTGAATTTCCATGAAACCTCTCACACACACAGTAAGGTGACTCTTTGCAGAAACAACCCCAGGAGACTTTAAGAAGTCGGTGACCAGGATCAGTCCAGTGACCAACAACACTGAAGCTATAGCCGGTATATGACCCTCCCCCACTCAACACACACACACACATATACGCTGCAGGACGGGTTAAAGAAACTCCTCCTGAGAGCCTTGTTCTACCTTTCTCTCTGTCTCAGGTCTTTCTCTCCTTTCCTCTCTTCAATGGCCCTTTGTGTAGGGGCCCCTGGGACATCAACATGACAATGTGCCCCAGCGGTGGGATCCTGTGTTTGTTAAGTGCCCTCACTCTCAAGAGACAGAGGCTATGGCCAACTGAGGTTAGCCAGAGAGGAGAGGCCATCTTTGATCAAACAAGTAAAAAAGGGGGAAGAAAGAGCGCAGCGACTTTTCATTAACTCGAGTAGCATGAAGGCCATTCATGTTGGAAGAGCGGGAAAAAGCAGCGGCATTATACTGCTCAACTAATCATTTAAAGATGAGGTTAATATGTTTGAGAATTGTAAAATGGCTCGATTGAAAGCGAGTGATCTGGCCTAAGGTAGTGGTGGCGTCTGTCTTTTGTGTGACGTTACTCCACTGGAAGGAAATGCTGTCGTTCTTAGTGTAGCAGCTGGGAAGTGAGTCGTTTAGTTTGATGCTTATTGATCATGTCTCAGACACATACAATACTGTTGACTTCCTATAGAAAAGAATTAAAAAAACACTAAAATATCCTTCCTCAAATTAAAATAAATCTCTAACATCTACAACTATTACTGCTGCTTTTCAGAAAGTGAAAATGTTCTCTTTTCATTAGCTTCTCTGAACTAGGCCTATATATCTGAAACTTTTACATTTCAATAACAACTTCTCCCGAAATCCACAGTTCCATTTCAAATTCAGCCTAAAATTACAGCGTTCTCCCACTCGTCCTGGATTACTCATCCGAACAATTTCGTGTATATTATTCTGTCACACAATGACCATGAACACCAACTAACTGGTAGGATGGTAACACTGAGTGTACAGGGTTTTCTTCACCACTGGAAGGAAAAGCAGTCATTCTTATTGTAGCTGCTGGGAAGTCATTTAGTTTGATGCTTATTATGTCAGACATGTAATACTATTTACATTCTCTGGAAAAACAACAGAGAACAGTTTGTTTGTGTTTAGGAATTTAACATGAAAAACCACTAAAATGTCCTTCCTCAAGTAAAAACAAATCCCTAACATCTACAACTATTACTGTGTTGATTTACAGGAAGTGAAAATGTTTTCTGTCTAACAGCTTTTCTGAAATGCCCGAAACTTTCACTTTAACACTAACTTCTCCTGAAACATGCAGTTTCATCTCAAAGCTGACAGCGGTGTCCCACTCATCCTGGATTATTAATCAAAGCAACATTGTACATTATTCTGTTACAATGACCATGGACATCAAATTAACTCAGGAAAACTTTCTCTTATCCTCACGGAACAAATTCTCTTCAGCTACAACAACACACTTTACTGAATGAAGAACAGAGTTTGCTGAGGTGATGCTGGAGTGTACAGGTTTTTCAAATACTATTGCCTCATCTTGCTGATGGTATCTGGCAATAAATTATGGGCTCAAAGATGTGACCTATGACCTGGAGCCAGTAAATATAAATATAGTCACTGTGTCTTAAGACCTAGTTTGACCAACTAGCAGTTAACCAAGTGGTAATCAGTCTTACTTTTCAAATTAGACTCATCTACCTTTTTATGTATCTGACTAATGACCAGTCTTGAATAAAAAATTAGATGACTAACTTTTAAGTCTAGTCTAAGCAGTTTATACAACCGGCACCTAGAAACCGAGTTTGAGCCATGAAACCACTGCACCCTTAGTGGTTAGTGCATAAATGTTTAAGGGATAGTTCACACAAACCTGTATGACTTTTTTTTTTCTTATGTGGAACACAAAAGAAGATAGGGCTGGGCAGTATGACGATATATATATATTGTGGTGACAATATAAAGTGTCAGTTTATAAAGAGAAAAATTAATTGTCTATACAATAGCAGTGAACAGCAACCTGCTTCAAGCTTTAAAGAAAAAGATGCAAAGGTATCACAGGCAACTCACGTCATGGTCTGAGGGCATAGGATGGGGTTTGGTGAAAAACAAACTGAAATTTTAATTATTATTTTGCAAAAATTCAGACTATGGCCACTGGTTAAAAAGGCTTTAGTTTTCCACAGAATAAAGTAAATCATACACAGACATAGCATACTGAGACCTACACAGAACTGTACAATTTGTGTGAAAATTGAGCAACAATGAATGATCCAAAAAATTCCAACCCTTATTTTCTTTGCATGCCAAAACAAAAGAGAAAGTCCTCTTTCCCACTCTTATCTAGACCCACTTTCCCAGTTCTTAAAACGGAGTCACTATGGCTTTGCTCATGTGTGTTTTAAAATAGCCCTGGTCGAATATTTTTAGCCTGTAGTTTATCAGAATAAGCAACTGCCTGTCACAATGCTCCCCTGGAGTTCGAATGGGCTTGGACCTAATCTTAGAATGACCGTTCTGTCAGCAAATGGGCCTGACAAAAATAGAGTAAGTTATGAATTGGTCTTCATATGGAGCTAGGATAAGCTTATCTCTCGAGGAAACCAACAAAATGTGGTAAAACAGGACCAGCAGAATGGTACACAGAAATATTTTGTTGAAAACAAGTGGCCAAGATACTGATTATTATGTTGTGGAATGCATAGTAGACTGTTACCTAACCAGATTGTTGACACTAAACTGTTAGGTATATATTCTCACTTGCACAGACTGCACTGAATGATGAAATTCTTATGTTCCAGTAAATCACCCGTTAGCAGGCCCAAACAGAATCTGCACCTGAAGAACTCCACAAAAGCTCTGCATTGCTGTCATTCACAAAATTTCACAAATTGCACACCACGTGTCTTTTTATTAGGCCCTACATTAAGGCTAATTTTATTATTTTAGCTACCAATAAGAGTGTGGAACTCTTAGCTCCATTTGACACATTCTATAAAGATTTTATCCACTCAGCAACCTCAAAAATAAGTGGAGACGATGCAAAAAGGTCTGTAGATTTTGTCTGGACCTGCCTATTAGATTTCTTGTATTTCTTTCAAACCTCTGGCATTTGGAAAAATAGCATAATACTCTTACATTTGCAAAAATGAGCAGTATACTGCTTGCAATAGCCTACTGTATCCACATGGCAATGTGCTTGACTTAACCTATCAACTCAGCTGTTATAGATGAACTTGTAGTAATATGTGAGTTTTATCCACTGATCTATATATATATATATATATATATATATATATATATATATATATATATATATATATATATATATAATTATTTATTATAGATCAGTGGTTTTATCTCTTTCTTAGCTTATTTGATCAGACTGCCAAATGTCAAAAGACGTTTTACATAAATTTTTTTTAAATGCCATACATATATTAGAAAGGTAACTGAAATGTCACGCATTAAATATGTAAAGTGGTGACAAAAAGTAGCATATACTCTTTAGTGTGTAGTACTGTTTCACTTACAAGCCTACTTTTTAAAAAATAAACAAAAAATAAAATAAAAATAAAATACCAGTATTCCACTCAATGGCTTAAAGAAATAATGTTGCATACAGTATGTGGACAGAATATAATGTAGACAGTGACCTTTTTTTTCTGCATGACCAACTGGATGACCTTTGGATTTGCCAAAATATGCAGTTGTATCCACAACTACAACCGTATACCGCTTATAATGCATTGTGTAGTACTAAAATACCGTGAGGCATGCAGTTGTTTGGGGGCTTCTGCTTTGTAGTCATCAACAGCGCTTTGTGTGAAGATACCTCGGTGAGTCTCGGTGCCTTCATGCTTCCGCAGACTCCAGTCTTCTCGTGTTGCTCACTCACTCGGCATTAGCCCGAAAATATCCGAAAAGAGCCGAACTCGTTGCATTCTGGGAAAGCGAAGACTGGAGACGGTCGCCATATTGTTTGATTCCGCAGATTCACTGGAGCAGAAAGCAACAAGAATTCTGATTAAATGAGCTTCTATTAAACAGTTACACAGGTAACCGTCACATAATATTACATGAGGTCGCTGCAGACCGTGCTGCATTCATAAGACCCTCTTTAGCGCTGTCAGTCGGATTTATTCGTGCAGAATATGGGTCGCTCCCGGAGTCGCAGCACGTCCCGGTCCAAACACTCTAAACACAGCCGCAAACGGAGCCGCTCCAGATCCAAATCCAGCAAGAAAAGGAGCAAGTCAAAGGAGCTGAAGAGGAGCAGAAGGTCCCGCTCGAGGTCAGGCAGCAGGAGGGACAGAGGTGGCTCACCCCCCGACCGAACCGACATGTTCGGCCGGACACTGAGCAAGAGAAACACCGACGAGAAACAGAAGAGAGAAGAGGAGGAGAGGAGAGCAGAGATAGAGAGACAGAGGAAGATGTAAGATATCTATATGTCATAATATGTTCGTGTGTGTGTGTGTGTGTGTGTGTGTGTGTGCGTGTGTGTGAACATTTTAAGAAGTGCCAGCACTGTATGGAGAGGCCGCCTTACTCTCTTATGTCTCTATGACTTGTCACTTAGTTTAGACAACACCATCACTTCAGTTACATACTTCAAGTATCAACTCTTTGTTGTTTTATATTGATAAGAACCTAATAACGTAGCTAGTGTGGCATGTTTCATGTTACCAATCTGTATTCAGTGAGCTTTCATCACTCTATGGACTCTCATTGACAGCTGTCACACATCAGGTCATCTCATCACTGAGATCTGCTGGCCATGTTAGATGATACATCTTTGTATCTATCACAGATTGTTGACATCTCTCTTTTGTGATTGGGGACCACCGTTAAGTTATAATGTTAAGAGGTTTGGGGGGAAGAGAAGGAAATGGGGTTTCTAGTGAAAGAACAGGAAGAGAAGTGCTGCAGCCCCAGGCTTGAGCTTCACCCCGAGTACATTGTGACCACATTCAGGGTGTTTTAAAACTCAAAGAGAGGACCTGGATCAAGTTTCGTGACACTGAAATCAAATCAAAAGATGGCTGCTGTTGTTTGATTTTTGTTTTGGCTCTGGGCAATGTTATGGTCACTTGGTTCAGTATTGTGTCTGTGTTTTGTGTTCCTTCTTAAGGCCAGGTGTGACAGCTTGCTCTCCTCTAATGGTTTAGTCATGCTTAAAATGTAAATAAAGTTGAAACATGCTTTTGTAATCATGACCCCCCCCTTTGAGGGGCATACTTTCCTTTGGGTTTATGATGTCAAAATGTGCCATGCACAACGTGTGTTTTTTTTTTTTCTTTTTTGAATTGTGCAGATCACAGGTGGAGCCTACCAGTAACATCTGCCTCTTCTTGGGGGATCAGAAATGCATTTTGTTCAATGCAAAATTTTATGTTTGAATCACTGTGACAATTGGTTTGCAAAAGCAAATTATGCAAACTAAATTCCACAAAAATTTTTGTTTTTATACACATCAGTAGTTAAAGGTTGTCAAACCAGCAAACATAAATTTGATTTGATAGCATCAGCAATATTTGGTTGAACATTATAAATGAATAGCCTAATCAGTATGTTTTGCTGTGTGTAATATTTATATTAAAAAGTATGATTTATGGCCATAATTGTAACATTAAAAAAAAAAAAAAGTTAAAATATATTGTTTTAACTATTATTTTTATTTAAATTGTTTTAAAATGAGAAAATTTAAAGTTATATTCGTTGCTTATATTTATATATATATATGTATATATAAATTATTTTGAATTTTTTAAATCGGGTGGCCAGTGAAAATTGTCAGAGCAAGGAAATACTAGCCTGATTGTGCAAACATGTTATTTCGTTACTGTCAGCCTTGATTTTGAAGAGTTGTTCTTCACTCTTCTTTTCTTTTCTTTTTTTTTATCATTGTGTATAATAATTCAAGGGTCTGCCAAAGAAACTGCAATGTTTGATCCTTTCTTTATCGTATCCTCCACAGCCGTCAACAGGAGATCGAGGAGCGTCTGATTGAGGAGGAGACGGCGAGGCGCGTGGAGGAGCTTGTGGCACGGCGTGTAGAGGAGGAGCTTGAAAAGCGGCGTGATGAGATCGAGCGTGAGGTGTTACGGCGGGTAGAGGAGGCCAAGCGCATCATGGAGGCACAGCTTTTGCAGGAGCTAGAGAGGCAGAGGCAGGCCGAACTGAACGCCCAGAAAGCCAGAGAGGTAACGCTCGGTCGTTCGGAACGCAGCGGAGCTGAGCCGCAAACCGCACACCCACAGCCGTGGCACAACCTGGCACTGGTTTCTCCACGAGATAGAGCAGGAGACGCAGGCTAGCTCGTTTGATCGAGTGGGGAATAAAATTAATTACAAAATGCGACTTTTTCAAGGTGTGATGTGATGATTGAAGCAGTTCTGTTGAGCTGCTGTCTGGGGAACGCTAATATTTAAGGACATTGGGGTGATGGAGTCTGCGTTTACTCTGTTGACTGACAAGCTCTGCACTTTTTCTGTAATACTTCAATTTTATTGAATCACACACACCTCTAGTGCACTCTCGGGGGTTTCAAGTGAACGTTTTGCCACGGCTGTGATGGACCAATATTATGTTTCCCATCTTTTCTCTCCCCTTTTATTTTCTACCCCTACCCTGCTCTCTTTACTACTCGTATCTTTTAGCGTTTTACTGTCACCAATGTATGAAACTGTTTGTCTTCAATAAAACGCTTTTCTTAAAAAAGGTCACTCGGCATTCAAACCAGGCCTGTTTTTGTTCATGAGCTTTCAGTGTGAACATCCACCATTATACACTTTGATAGGTCAAGATGTAATTCTGTTTTGGATGTTACAAACACACAAGACCTTTTGCAGCCACTAGACCGCACTTAAACTTTTTTGGATTTGCTAAATCCATAGCTTGTAATTCCACCCATACCATAAAGGAGGGTTACTGTGCTCTAATTGTAAAGATGCAATGAGTTATGAACGAGAAACTAATTCCATTCCACAAGCACACACAAAATCCAGTGGCTCAGCACTAATAGGGTTAGATATGTGCCCTCCTTCTGTACATTTCAGATTTGTGCCCATCATCTGAAGCCCTGGTACTGAACCATTAAATGAATCCGTATTGTTGTAGATTTCGGATGATTTTGTCTTCATTTGCACCATCAATCACAAACCGTTCTACCCTTCCCTTTATTGCTCATCCATTTCTGTCATATATGTTTTATATTTATTAATTGCTGATTTATTTTTTTCTTAGATTTCTAACTTTTTTTTTTTCTTTGACTCTTCCGTTTTGACGTCATTAAAAGTGCAGTGTTTTAAATGTACTACTGTGTCCTCACGATTTGCTTTTCCTCAGGAGTGCTGCCGTACGGGTACACACACACATGCAAAAACACACAGACACACACTGCTACATGCACACTCAATGCTACTGTACCATTGAGCTTAGACGCCAACACATCACTGTTTTTGTTTTCAAACAAACACATCTAATGAATGATCCCACCTTTGTGTTTTTGCAGTCTTTAACATCGTTTAACGTTAATAGCCTGACGTCCCCACACGGTAATGTTGTATGATTAACATAATTCATTTTCCTGGACTGTGCTATATATACTGCATGTGGTGTTGCTGTGTAAGAGCACTAGCTCGTGCTAGAAGCTCAGAAATTTTTAAAGGGGAGGTGCTGCGCTGTCCAGGACGGGACACACGGGACCAGGCAGTAAATACTCACCCCTTTAATCAGCAGTTGTGTAGGTACAGTACACAGTCAAAGGAGAAAGGCGTAGGTATACGAGCATTGGTGAGCCACTACTATTCACTCTCTCCTTTGTTTAAGTTAATCTTTCTTTGTCTCTCTCATTTTCTTTTGAAACTTTTTGCTTATGGATGCTGATAAAGTATTAAAAAAAAAAAAAGAGAGAGAGAGAACGAGCTGATTGATTTTTTTTTTTTTTTTTTTTTTTTCCTTTTTCATCTGCAAACGAATGAGATTCTTCGTTAGTTGTCGATGTGTTGTCTATACATACCTGTTCTGTATGGATGTAAATGGATGTTTGGATGATTGTATTTCCATATAACGTGGCGGGGATTAAAGGTGTGACTGAATACATCCGTGGGTGGGTTTTGTGCTCATTGTTGCATACATAGAGGTTAGCTTCAGACATTTGATGCTGCAGATCGGAATGTGAAATGTGGAGAGTGTGTGAAAGCGGGTGAGAGAGACTGTGCGAGTGTCGCTGGCTGGTACCTGTTTGTGCGAGTGTAGACGTGTTTGAGTGTGCAACTGGGTTTATGGGGACTTATTTCAGTGGATTTGTCTCCCCACCCTAACATGTCACCATGTCACTCCTTTAGGCGGAAGAAAAATCCAAACGAGAGGAGTTGGAGAAAATTTTGGAAGAAAACAACCGAAAGATTGCTGATGCTCAGGCTAAGCTGGTACTTATTTTTTTTACCTATGTTTTATTTTGACAGCAAAGCAGAAAACAACACAATACGAGTGTACAAAAAACAAATGAGAAAAATATATACACAAAACAAAAATTAAATATAATAAAGTATGCTTTTACATCTTACTCTCTCAGTGGGGGATATTTTGATTTGTCTGCACGAAAAGTCTTTTTTATTTATTTTTTTTATGCATGACAAGGTTACCACAGTTATAGAAAACCAGAAATTAGGGTCACGATATCAGATTTGAACTACACTACACTATTATTGTGGCCAAAAGAATTAACAGTGATATTATTATAATAGCTATAGAAATTTTGATAACACTTTAGAATAGGGAACACTTATTAACTATTAACTACGACTTTTCCCTCATTAAACTCTTAATTTGCTGCTTATTAATAGTTAGTAAGGTAGTTGTTAAGTTTAGGTATTGGGTAGGATTAGGGATGTAGAATAAGGTCATGTATAATAAGGCATAAATATGTGCTTAATTACTGCTAATATTCTATTAGTATGCATGCTAATTAGAAACTAGTTAAGAGACCCTAAAATAAAGTTTTACCGAATTTTTATGGGGGGGGTTGTTTTATAAATGGTGTTGACTAAAGTTAAGGTACAGTATTGCCATGTACTACATTGGAGGGTCATCCATATAGTTACCGTTTAATTATTTACTAATATTAACTGTTTAATTATTGTATGTGTAGTATTAACGTGATATCAATATTTCATTTTTTGAAATATCATGTTTTCTCTTAGGAAATGTTGATAATTTGGAGCCTATAATGTACCAACTTTTGTTTGTTTTTTTATGATTTTTTTTTTTTTTATCGAGCATCCAATTTTGAGCATTTTTTGCCATTGATGCGCATGCTTTGGTTTCATCTTTGCTGATATCCAGAGCTGGCAAAATCTAAGAAGTCTCAGAAATTTCTATAGTGAATAATAATAGAATAATACTCTCTTTAATATTTGACTAGAAATAGTTATTTGTGAATGCAATCTCTAAGAAATTGTTCTTAGAGTTCTTATCCAGAGTGCTAATCTGGAATAGTCATGGAAATTCATTGTTCAAAGAGGGGAGGGAACCCTAATATACACTGTTCCATGCAGAGATCAAGCCAGTGAATTAATATTGAATCCTAAGTCCACTGATAATTAAAAGCTCTAATATTATTTGGTGTGTGTGTCTTTATACACAGGGGTGCACATAAGTGGTCCGCAGGTCCGCATGCGCTACCAAAATTAAAAATGCTCTGTGTAAATAAGACAGCGCATTTGCCTACCAACATGGTTGACAGCTGTTAATGAACAATTACCATTTTAGATCGACAAACTGTACTGTGTAAGATTTCTATTAAAACTAAAAGCATAATCTAGGCTACCCGCTGCCGTTTTCAAAGCAAAACTGTGACATTTCGTTCACTGACGCAATTCCATCAGCAGCGCTAAACCCGGAAGCGCATACCCGCCAAAATAAAAGCTCGTTGATTTTACGTTTGAAAATGATGAAAATTAAAATAATAATGATAATAAAAATATTAGCATTTTATTTTTAAGTTTACTATAAAATAATTGCATTTGTATGTAATACTCCCTTTTTAAAAAATAATAATAATAAAATAGTATTATCACACTTGATTATTTAGTTTATTATTTTTAGTTAGTTATTTAAAAAAAAAAAAAAACGAAATAAAGTGCAATAATATTATTATCACTATTATTAATACATTTTTTTTATAGTTATATATTATGGGTCACACTACATGCCGTAGCCCGTGTGAGGACCAAACCAAATCTCCAGGTTCTCAGGCTGAAAAACTTATGTGCACCCCTGTTTATACATGTCAAGGTCATTAGAATTGTGGCCTTTTGTAAAATATTTTTCCCTCATGGTTTTGACGGTGTTTACTGTGTTAAGACATTGAATGCTCAAGTGTTATTTTATTTTTATTTTTTTTCCTTGTGTTGTTGTGGTAGAACCTACCCTCTCTGAAATGTTTAGTCTGAACTTTCAAAATGGATGCTTGGCAGTGCCCCCATTTTATGTATGTGGTACTACTGAATACAGTGAACATAGGTTTTTTCATTAGTACATATCGTTTTGTTAATTAAGGTACAATTGATAATGCATCAAAAGATTTAAAGTGTGCCTGTCTGTCTTGGCTGATTAAAAAAAGTCACCTTTGCTCATGTGTTTGTTTTTTTTTCAGGCTGAGGATCAGCTACGTATTGTGGAAGAACAAAGGAAGATCCACGAGGAACGCATGAAGCTAGAGCAGGAGAGGCAGAAACAACAGAAAGAGGAACAGAGGATGATATTGGGGAAGGGCAAGTCCCGACCTCGTCTCTCCTTCACTCTCAAAGCAACAGAGTGACTTCTCTTCTCTTCTCTTCTCTTCTCTTCTCTTCTCTTCTCTTCTCTTCTCTTCTCTTCTCTTCTCTTCTCTTCTCTTCTCTTCTCTTCTCTTCTCTTCTCTTCTCTTCTCTTCTCTTCTCTTCTTCTCTGCTCTTTGGATGTGTGCTTCATGTTGAAGTGAATCGGAGTCTCAAAGAGAGGTCTGCCCTGTGCGCTCTGCCCTCATAAATTGCTCTTCGTGAACCCTGGAAAAAGAAAAACATTTGAATCCTCATGCTTCAAAACCGGACTTGCAGGCACCACCACAGACTTACAGATCATCTGTCATCTTTTGCTTTTTTCAGTGTGTTGTATCGATATTTGACACCGTTACGCTGGATGCACCTTCAGAAACGCAGGCTTTTTTTTTTTTTTTTTTTTTAATGTAAAGCAAATAAGAATGAGTGTAAATATTTGTGTATATGAGTGTGTGTGTGTGTGTGTGTGTGGTTGGTTGGTAAATATATATCAGTGGTTTGGGAGCTCTGTTGGTGCAAGCTTAGTTTAACTACTGTTCATGCGTTCAAAGCATAGGGGAAGTACACAAAAATGTTTTGAAAAATGTAAATTGGAAGACTTATTAGTGAATGTATGTTGCAGGAGTGTGTGGAAGCATTTTGTATTTTTTAGATTGTGGACTGAACACCTCAAAACATAGAGTTTCTAAAATGCTGCTTAACACATTGTCACCTGATATGAACTGCGTTTATAGCATTGTAACCTAGATCATATTTGTCCCTTTTGAGACACCTTACTTTAATCGCTCATTTTTGAAACGTAGAACATGTGTGGCCAGAACTTATTTAGCATTCATAATACAAGCATTTTGGTGAAAAAAGGTTACAATGTTACAAAGTCTTGTAATGTTTCTAGTGCTCTGTTGGTACCTTAAGGAAATCGGG
The DNA here is from genome assembly GCF_012432095.1 of Onychostoma macrolepis. Lineage (NCBI taxonomy): Eukaryota > Metazoa > Chordata > Actinopteri > Cypriniformes > Cyprinidae > Onychostoma > Onychostoma macrolepis. The sequence goes on from NC_081163.1 coordinate 18,781,977, forward strand.
AATCACAGGTAAGACTAGTTAGGGTGTGTATGTGAGCGAGTTTGCGTGGGTGTATGAGTGTATGCTAGAGGGTGTTCTTGTCTTGTGGTAAATTACCCCTTTGCTTGTGAACTGGGACATTTAGTGTGATGACCAATAAATCCCATGAACACAACATTGCCTGAATCATGTTTCTTGGGCACTCTGCAAACCACAAAGGAGTTTGTTTAGAGCCTGAGTATCCTCTTCTGGGAATTTGTAACCGCTCTCTTGCTTAATTTGACAGATTATTTTAATTCTGCATATATTCTGCAACGCACCAGTCATTTGTTATTTTGTAAGATAATTACAGTAAAATCTAAATTTAAAAAAAAAATCTACCGCCTTTGCAGTTTTATAGTCACTTTAAAGTCAGATTTTGTAAGATTCTAATTAAAGTGAAATTAATATTATAACTCTTACAAAACATCTGAAGTGCAGAATGAGTGTTAGAGGATTTGTAGAGCAAAAAAACAAAACACATAATCCCAAGAAACTGCCCTCATTAAAAGGTCTAGTGAGGTCATTCCATGAAAAAGGGTGTCTTTTGTGTTTCTCATGAACAGATGCGTAAACCATTACCATTAATTACTTTTAATTAAGATGAAAAACTTCTATTACAAAAACATCATTCATTCATTCAACTCTTCAAGCGCAAGTACTTTTATTTATTTATTTTCAATAATTTGATCATACTTTATGGTTGATAATGGACAGCATTTAACTGTTACCATGATTTTGTACAGAAAGCAAATTATTAAAAATGTTTATAGAAATATCCCAAGTTATTTTTCTAATGAACACCTTGTAGTTTTATGATGTTCTTTGAAGTTAGCTATATCCCAACAAATAATTTAATAAAGTTTACATTTAGTTTAATGCCACAATATTCTTTAATAACACTTTTTGATCTAGTAGAATATTTAAAATCTTAAATAATTTACTTTTTAAAATCACATTTTCCAACCTGTTTCGGAATTGAATCTAACCCTTGTTCTGAGTTAAAGGCCTATAACCTAATCTGCCTTTCAGTTTTGTTTCTGATTCCTCAGCTCGAGGTTACTTCTGGTCGCAGCCGCCGGTTCTCAGGTGGCCTGTGTGAAAAGCTTAATGGAAATGTTGGCAAACTCTTCTGTCACAGACGTGCGATTTTTTCGACAAGCCCGCATGATGCAGTCTTGTGTGTGTATTAGTCACTGTCAGCTTTAACAATGCCGTACTGATGAACGACTGGTGTAACGCCGAAACTCTGCTCTAATGCTCGACCTCTGCGCGCGCTCAACTCCACAGTTCTGTTATTGACATGAGTTCAGCGTCGGGCCGAAGTTACAACGGCTGTTATGATCAGTTCAGAAGCGATGCGTAAAGTTTGGCCGGGAATGCCCATACTTTGCTGTTGTTTGTGCTTGCAGGGAAGCCAGCAGGTGTGTTTTCTCGTAAGTGTAGCCTACTGTGTTTGATCACGCTCCGAGGGACCCACGGACCGTGAGATTATTCGCGTGCAACTGAATAAACATCGATCTGTCCCTGTGATTTCAAAGAGCTGAAAAGTTGCTCAGAGTTTATCTTGAATGTGTTAAGCGGTGTTTGTTTTTCATTTACGGAGCGTCATGAGACTTTAGGAGCATTTAGGTTGAGATGATTAAACTGATAGTGAAAATACTTTTAAATATTTAGCCTAAATGTCAGAACTAAAAAAAACAAAATTAATCATAAATAAAGAATCTTGAGAAAATAGTTTGTTTCCCTTTAATTGATCATTTTAAAATGTATTTAGGCTATAGGCTATTCAAGTGCACGTGGATTAAGAGTAAGCTATTGTTCATTTATTAAGTGTTGTTAAAATGAATACCTAGGATATATTTGTTCTAACATTCTAATGGAGCATTCAAGAAAGAATATATGCTAAAATGTGCACGTTTACTTCTTTACCGGGACACTTTTAAATCTTCACGTCTCATCGTTGGTTATTTTTAAGATAGTTCAGGAAATTGCCGTTTCCTTGTTTTCCCGTTGGGATGACTTCTTCTTGAATTGTGTTAGCTCGTCCTATTGTTTGCTTTTGTTTGGTAGTGTGGGAGCATTCTCTGAAACACACTACCATTGCATAAAGTAAATAATTTATTACCTCTGGAGCTCTTTGTAAGTGGTGCTTGAAACACTATTATAAGATTGCCTCTTTAATTTTGCACTTGCAATTTAGTGCTTATATTGACAAAATATGCCTTTATGTAGCACAAAAAAAAAAAAGTGTAGTCTAACCCATTAGATGCATAGACAAATAGACGTCGTAATCAGGCAATTGGCGCTTCTTTGATGTAACAAGTTAATAAACCGCTTCATTAATGCACAACAATCATTCAGTCCGTGTATTCAGCATGTGTAGTGTGTTAATTGTCGCTTCGATGTGGAATCTGCGCGTTTGATGGTCTCTTAACCTCACCAGCAGAGCAATACACAGCGATAACAGTAAATATACGCTGATTCAATTACAGCTTTTGGAAAGTGTGAATGCTTTTCGCACCGGCTTTTCTTCACACTTGCGTCCTAATTTAGTTTTAGATAGTCAACTGCTTCATTGAGGCCGGACATTGCGAAAATACATTTCATTAAGTTGTTTACTTCTCCAGAACTTAGTGAAACTTAAACAGTCTGTACATAATAATATAATATAATAATGCATAGTTTATAATAAAAAACATATTTGTACTTTTTTGTATTACTTATTTTATGTTTATAGTTTATTATTTTTATTGAAATCATTTTATTTAAATTTTAATTGCGTTTGTGATAACTACTGCATTTGACAGGACCTGAACTGCATCAACTTCTACAAAGCTGTAAGAGTAATATAGACTATATCATTGAATAATGTAGACTATATAATTGAATCGGCTACTCTGAATTAAATAAAATTCATGATTTGATATTTTGTCAGTGTAAAATACAAAAATAGTGCTAAATTGTTATTTAAGCTGTTATTTAATTCATACATAAATGTAAGAAGAATAGTCAGATGTACTTACGCATTCAGTTGGTTCGGTTGAGTTGGCCGCTAGTGGGCGCTGTTGACTGCCAAATGAATCCCTCACGCATTCAGCAGGCGGCTCTCTGTCGACCTCAACCTAAATAAACGCCTTTATTTTAAGATTATTGGCCATGTGGGACTTGAAATCGACCTTTGTGCGTGTCGTGGAACACGATAATAACAATTAAATTAATTGTTTAAATTAACAATGATATTATAAAATATAATAAAGATAAATAGTTGTGACTGAACATGATTAGGATGCATGTAGGTAGTATATTGTGTACTTATTAGTACAGTTTGCTGTTTTTCGGTGCAGTTTTTGTAACAGATGCAAATATACACATTCTACCCCGAGTTCTCTTTGAAATGCAGAAATGTTATTAATCCCTAAGAACTCAAATCTGGGTTGGCGACCTGAAGTCCGATATATTCTTCTCCCATTGCTCGACCAGTCGCCAGGCGACCGCTTGATTGACAGGTTTCTCTCCTTGGCTACCTGTCCAATGAGAGAGCAGGTGGGAGGAGTCAGCGAAAAACTCGCTCTGACAAATATTCCGTGTTGTAGACGCTCGCAGCTACTTGCAGTACAGCTTCGCGCAGAGAACGAGCAGAGTCCCGCAATTCACGCGCACGGCAGTTCAGTCCGGACCTGCAGGGCTCGAGCCGCAGCTGTTCTCTGCTACTGTGAGGGTTCCACAGCGACCCATGAGAACTTTCATTTGACTTCATCGTTTCATTTTATTTTTATTTTCAATCATTAGTCATTCTTATTTTTTGCTTCATCCAGTAAGGCTGCAATTAATTCATTCTTGTTCATCTTTTCCAAACTGCCTCATTCGTTTTTTGGGAACTCCGGTGGTTTTTCCCCTCGTTTGCCCGCCTGAACGGAATACCTCGCATTTGGAATTGGTACCTGCTTGGTTTATGATCCACACCGGGGGGATTAACTTCCATGTCTCCACGGACATCCAGCACTTCGGTGGCGTCGACACGGGCCGCCTTCCTGTGAGGAATGTACGTGCGCCCCACGGCCGGTTGATAGGAGAGTTCTCCACTCAGTCGTTTATTTTACCGAATGAGAAACTGTCTGCTGTCCGCGGTGCTGCTCTCTCTCATCTTGAGCAGGACTAATAGAGGAGTAGCCTAGCTCTTCCCTTCTGGATGGTTCACTTCTAACTGGGCTCCTATTCAGCATTTATTTTTATTTTTATTTTATTTTTTTTTAACTTTTTCTCCTGGAACAGGGATATTGAGTTTGGATTGTCACAAGCAGCACTCCAACAAGACGCTTTCTTTTTTCTAATTAGAAATTCCCGCGGAGCGGAATTTGACCGTAACGGTCGTAACGGACCATGGGCGACTCTCTGTGGAGATATTACTTTGGAGTTCTAGTCATCGCGTGCAAGGTGAACCTGTCCCGCGCGCTCATCCTGGACTCCATATACTGGAACACGACGAATACCAAGTAAGCTCCGTCACTAACCCTCTCTCGCCCCCTTAGCAACGTTCAGACCCTGGAGGTGTCGGTAAAATAATGCACGGTAAAGCAGGATAAATGGCTTTGTACGGTGTAAAGGCGTTCTTCTGTAAATGAAAATTAATAGCAGGTGATGTGGATCTTCGAGCTGAGGCGAGTGACGCGTTGTTTCCACTCACAGGGGTTTAGGACATTAATATAAAAAAAATGTCGCATTTTACAGTAATTAATAATTCCCCGTGCTAACTTGTAAATTTGAGGCAGAAAGAAAAATAAATTATAATAGTTTTGAATGGCCCCACAGGACCTCAGGTCATAAATCTTGAGAGGATTTTTACCCACAGTGATGTGATCTGTTTCATGACACGAAATTATTTCAACAAAACAATTAAGGGAAATCAAAGGTGTGACATTTCGTGTTAATATAGACAACCGTTCATTATACAAGTGATGGTTAAATTTCCAGCTGCGGCATAATGTTTTATTGAACGGCGTAGGCCCCAAGTCCTTCACCTCAGAAAATGTTTGTGTAATTCTCACCATCACAATCTGATTTAAAATCACACATACAATGGATGATCCTTTTCATTGTTTTATTATTTATCCTGGTCGTGGTAGCTATAAGCTATTTATTTATTTTTTATTTTTTTTCTAATGTATTAGTTTCAGACTTGACATAATTACGTGTAGCTATAATTCTCTAAAATGTTCTCTTGAAAGCTTCCCCAGTCCTCAGTGACTGCAAAGTCAGTAGTGCAAATGTCAAGATGAGCACATGCGTAGCACATCGGCGCTGAATCATGCATTAAAACATCGAAACATCAAGTAACGCTGAAATCCGAAGGGGTCTCGTGCCCCGCGCGGGAGTCTCGAGCGCTTCGTAGAGAAACTCAATAATTCAGGGTTCGCTCTCGGCCCATTTTTATAGAGAAAGACTTCTCTCTTTTACTCCTGCATGTACAGGGCAAGGGGCAGCATGGATAGACCGCATAACAGGTGCCCCGTGTTGATAATTACGGTCTTTAGCACACACAGGTAAAAGAGCGGCTGTCTTTAGTCCTCTGGCAGTGTCGCAAGCGTGCTTAAGTACGTTAATTAATAAGAGTGTAACTGATCTAAAAGGCTTTGCTCTGCACAGGATGCGCTGGGATTGAGTTGTTGATAGGATCATCGGTCTACTTTACAGAGCTTATTTATTTATTTATTTAAAGCTAAATAACTTAATAAAAAATCCAAATTTTGTTGGGTCCAAATTATCTTGCGAGAGAAAATAGATTAAGTATGGGTGCATTATTAAGGTGACTGTTCGTTGCTGTATTTGTTGGAAATTCTGCCGTGAGGGGAAAAAATGAAGAGGATGACGTGTTGCATTGAGAGATTCAATTTTGCTGAATGTGCTCGTGACCATTGGCCCACTCCACTTAACCTACTTTTACATTGTTCCTATAAGACAATCTTTTAGGTTTTTTAATACTCTATAGGGAACTTCAATAATTAAAATTACTAATGTTTTAACTATATTGCAATATGCCAATTTAATTGATGTGGATGAGTGATGAAAAGTAATGGAAAAGTTGTGGCCACGGCTATAGTGAATGTACATTTTTATAGTTTAAATAAAATATTTATATTTCCCCAAATATTGCTTGAAGTGCTCTTGTAGAGTAAAATTCTGTTAATTCAAAGAGTAGTACTTGGCATACAAATGGAAAGACATCCAATTTTGAACAATCGTAGAAATTCTTTAAGTGTGAGAGTGTTTTAGACTTTTTGTTACAGTTCTAAGCGAGCCATGTTCATTACACTTTACACTAGCGATTATATTCCGGGTGATTACATATGTAAGTACTGCGTAATTGTATTTAGTATGTAATTATGTTTTTGTGGAGTACTTTGTAATTCTAATTGCAAATTATTTTAGTTCATTAAATTTATATATAACTTAGACACTGGATGTGACGTGTCACCACCATGTCGATATCTATTGTGACATCCTCATTGATGGAGACCCAGAGCAACCATGAAGTGACCTGCAACGGCGCGTCTCTCTATTGTGTGTGTCACTGTAAATATGCAGGCCTCATTCTCCCCAGGCAAGCCGGCGTTCCATGGAATTACTCACTGCGCACATTCCTGCCGTTGTGTTGTGGCAGTTCAACGTATAGTTCTTTGTAGCACAGGACTAAATGGTGATGGCACTGATAGCATTGTTAGCGTTGGTGGCTGCATTTTACCACCTGACAAGATAAACAGAGCAAAACACTGGGACATGGCAGGAGTCTTGTTACATTCAAATATATTTTCATGCGTTTGCTTTTCTTTCTTGCTTGCTTTCTTTTTTACTTTGACATTAAATTATTTCATGATATGAATTGTGACCCTGGACCACAAAACCAGTCATAAGGGTCAATTTTTCTGAAATTGAGATTTATACACCATCTGAAAGCTGAATAAATAAGCTTTCCATTGATGCATGGTTTGTTATGATAGGATAATATTTGGCAGAGATACAACTATTTGAAAAACTGGAATCTGAGGGTGCGAAAAAAATCTAAATATTGAGAAAATCGCCTTTAAAGCTGTCCAAATTAAGTTCTTAGCAATGCATATTAATAATCAAAAATTAAGTTTTGCTATATTTACATTATGAAATTTACAAAATATCTTCATGGAACATTATCTTTACTTAACGTATTAATGATTTTTGGCATAAAAGAAAATATACCCCAGCGACTTAAGACTGGTTTTGTGGTCCAGAGTCTCAATTTATTTTTCGATAATAGATGAACTGAGGAGAACCTGACTCCCATCTCGTATCAACTCCAGTTTCATTTTAGAAACACAAATACCCAATAAACAAAAAAGTACAACTTAATATCTGAAGATTAGAGTGAAATCCCATAGGTATAATGTTTGTGAGTACTGACTAGTGCTTCATCTAAAGCATCAGTGCTGCATAACAGGAGGGGTGTACTTAAAATCTGTACTGTACTCCCTATGGCCTTCTGTACATGAGACAACCATAATTCTCAATCTCTCAGCGAGTGTGTGCGTGATGGCTGTTTTTTTCTTTCCTCCCATTGCAAAAATGTGTGTCAATCCAGTGCACAGTACTTTTTACCCCTCCATTGCTTTACCTCTGATGCGTCAGGCATGTAAAGACTCCTTTCCCCTCTCTCTTCTCTCTCCCTCTCCTTCTTGTTCCTTCTGGTAATCCATTTTGTCGGAGGTGGAGAAACAAAAGCAGTCTGCTCTACACGTTTTCAGTCAAAGGAGGTTCCCCCTTCTCTTCATTAGGAGATTATATCGCTTAGCAGGGTTCTGACGGGGGCACATCCATGGCTTCATACACATGCAGATACAGCATGAATGAACGAGGGGCGATTGGGCCATGAATAATAACTACCCCTTCCCCCCTTCTGCGTTTAGGGGTGCAGAAACTTCATGATAGATTGCTAGCGAAAGGCTGTTATGATTTAGATGCTGAGTTAACCATTTTCCAAATTTGTCGTCATGATATTAGCAGATGGGTGGGATTGTTTTACCGCTGGGAGAGAGCGAGGAGAAGGAAAGGGGCTGAGGGAAAAGTGTGACGTCTAGTCACACAAGTTGATTGTTAAATTGCATTTGTGTTGCTTTAAAATGCGAGGAGAGAGCAGACGGGGTCTTTCGGGATTATGGATTGAACAGATGAGGAAAACAGGAAAGAATGAAGGGATATAGGGTGACAAAGGGATAAGGTGCCTGTCTGGTCGATTCGCCCTCACACCCGACGCAGGTCTCGGTTGCAAAGCATGATGGAGCGATTAAACCATGAGATGTCTGTTGATTTCTTTTGTCCCGTGCTTTCTGTCTATGTCTTTCTATGCCCAATGAACCTCCATATTGGTCTGATGATTGAAAGTCAAACAGCTTAAGTTCCCTCCGCCCATATGCGTCCGTCGCCCAGTGTTGTTTCAGATCTTTGGGTTAAAGCGCTGTGTTCCTATTGGGGCGGGATTAGGCTACTGCTGTCACTGTGTCACGGCTCGGCCCACACAACTAGAGATTAACACGGGAAAAGAAAGAAAGAGGAAAGCTGATGGACAAAGATTCATATGCAAAAGCTCCATTTGAAGAAAGCAAGATATATGAAAACATTGGTGGGGGGGGATTTTAAACAGAGGTTATCATGAACACATGTGTTGTTTTTAGTTTTAGCAAATGAATCCATATTTTGACCCCAAAGAAAAAAGAAAAATGAAACGGACAATAGCAAATTAGAAAAAAAAAAACGGAAAAAAAAACAGATGTCTTATCCTTTACTCTTTAACGCTTTTCAGACGTCCATCCAGCCCACCTGTTTCTCAGCTTCAGTTTTATCGTTTATATCATGCCTAAGTTGCCAGAGAGAGTCCTGAAAGTCTTCTACTCATTAACCGCTGTTAGTGAATTTCTCTTTTCTTTTACTTTAATGTGTATGAGCAAGTTTATTTAAATGGCTTTAAATGGCTTCATTTTGAAGTGCTTTTAGAAAGGCTGCCAAAAATGAATATTTCAGCCTGAGCACAAGTGAATGAGTCAGTGGGAAGAAGACAAAAAGAAAAGATAAAACAGATGCATTGTGAGTATAAAAAACAGAGATATAAGAGGGAAAAAATGTGGATCACAAATAAAATTATGGAGAAACGTCCTCAAGTGGCACGGCCATGTCTTCTTAGATGTACTGCACATGTCCTGACCGTTCGCTCTTACACAGACGCGCGCCTTTTCCGACTTAATGGCTTCTCTGTGTGCAGCTGCAGCCTTGTTAACAGAATGAGCGGTCTGTGTTAAACGTGTGCAAACCCTTATTCTGTCATCCTTTTCTTTTTCACATTCACATGTCCCAGAATATTTACGACCACTGGGAGAATCACCAAGGCTAAGGTTGGGGGGTTAAAGTGTGTCTTTTAGACAAGGATTAAAGCCATTTACAAACATGAGTGTGACCTCTGACTTTATTTGTTCAACTACCCCCCACTTTTACATCCCGCTCCCTACTCAAAACTAAAACTAGATTGTTTTAACAGCGGCTCGTGTAAAATACAGACACGTAAAACACCCTTTTAATAGTGGAATGTGTGTGTATGGGCTGCGGGGTGACCTTGTATGCCCTGTGGTTTAGGATAATGACTGACTGTGGGCTGCAGCAATGTATATAGCAACTAGCATGCTGCATTTGGCCTATCTCGCTGTTTCACTGCTCAATTGTATTTGCTCATTAAATAGAGGTTAATAGAATTAGCATACATATATGAATGTACACTGTTGAAAGTAAAGATTCTCTATTGGTATTAATGGCTCCATGAATAACCTTTAACATCCACGGAAAGTTTCCAATGCACAAAAGAATTTTTATAGTGGAAAATAGGTTCTTCAGATTATTAAAATGTTTTTCATGCCAAAAAATATGTTCACTGAACCCAGAATAGTTCTTCATTGGCATCGCTGTAAAAAAAACCCTGCATTTTTAAAAGATGTTTAGCTCTTTACTATTTGGAAAAACAGAGCAGATTTGTGGTTTTGAAAGTGTGAGTGTGTATAAACTTTTAAGGTGTGAGCATGTCTTACTCTGGGAATTTACGAGTCTCGCCCTCTTTTTTTGAACGATCCCATGGCAAATATTCAAACACACCACACACATGCGAGCAAACTGTTCTTGGCTTTTCAAATAAGCTTGCGCAGTGATAAGACACGAGCGAGATAGCGATCCAGTGTTCGGCTCGAGAGGATTTGCGTGGCTAGATCTGTCGCACAGATAGTCCTGACAGCTACCCCGCTGCACGTCAAACGCACGCACACACAGCAGAGCAGTTTTCCCAGCTACTCCTGTTTTAGTCCCTCGAGGCAGATGGCTGGGAGCGTCGCCTGATGTGAGCTGCTGCGCTTTTCCTCCTTATTTCTCATGACATCATTTTCTTTTCACAGCACTTGGCATCAGAGAGACTATTTGCCTTTATTCTTAAGTGTGAGCTGTGAGTCAACACCTTTGTCTCGTTCTAGCTGCTCCATTTTCTTTTCTGGTTTCTCATAAAGCAACTTAAAAACACTCGTGCATGCAGTTTAGGATCGTTTCAGTTATTCTCCTACGTATTTATGATGCAGCTAGTTCTTTAGAACCTGTTTTATCCTTTATAATCGGTGCTAAATAATTGATCTCCCTCTTTTTTAATTATTGATCAACACTATGCTTCACAATCCAGCATATTTTTGATCCTGAGAGCGGTTCGAATATGATTTATTGTCTATGATGTTTCTCACTCTCTCTCTGCCTCTGTCTTTCTCTCAAAGGTTCGTGCCAGGACAGGGTCTGGTGCTGTATCCACAGATCGGGGATAAGATGGACATAGTTTGCCCACGCGTGGAGGGCGGCTCAACGGAAGGAGTGGAGTATTATAAACTCTATATGGTTCCTCTGGAACAGCTAAAGTCCTGTCAGGTCACAAAGGCAGATACGCCTCTGCTCAACTGCGTCAAACCGGACCAGGACGTCAAATTCACCCTCAAATTCCAGGAGTTCAGCCCAAACCTTTGGGGCCTGGAGTTCTTCAGGGGGAAAGACTACTACATTATCTGTGAGTATGACAGCGGATATTTGTAAACCACCCGTGCCGCAACGTTCTGGTCAATTCCATTTGCTTGGGTTTGTTTATGTGGTTTTAAGTATTGGGAAATGTTGACGTTGTGGGGTGAACTACATTAGCAATGTTTTAGTGAGTCGTGGTGCAAATAATAACACATTTATACCACATTTGCTAGTGTTTGTTTACATCGGGTGAAATGGTTGTTAGTTCAGAGTTACAGAGACGGAAAGTTTCTGTTTGTGAGTGGCATTTGACCATGAACACGTATGTACACAAACAAAAATTACTTCTCGTTTTCGCTTTGTATGGTTTTGCATGTGGGTTGAATTTTCACATTTGCGAGAACAATAACTACTCACCTGGCCTCAAAACATACAGTTCAGGCTCAAAGCAAGCTGTATAAACAGCCAGTGAGGTGGAAGAGGAACGCAGGGATCTACCAAATGGAATAAGGCGCTCACATATACACACACACACACACACACACACACACACACACAAACAGAGACTGCTTTGATACACAGCGTCAATCTCATTGCCCAGACCTGAGCTGTTCTCTCACTCTCGCTCACAATGAGAGTTCACTTCCAGCATAAGGAGAAAATCCAATTTTGCAGTTCTGGGCATATTCTCTCCTCCTTTATTTTGCTCTCTCTCAGTTTCTCTTAAACGACTCTAATTTGTGGAGAGAAAAGTAAAAGAGAGAAAAAGGAGGTGAAGGAAGAGAAATTAGTTCATTTTGCTGCATTGTAGATGATAATTGCCCTGGTGTACAGCTGGAGTCGTGTGTGTGTGTGTGTGTGGAGTTGTGAAGTGCAGAGACGTATGACTGCTGTGTGTGGTTGGGGGGGAGGTTTATTCGATAAGTCATTAATTAAAAAGTTTAATCCTAATAGCTCAGTTTAATCACTCTGTCTTTATCAATTGGATCTGCTTAGAAACCAATCAGATGATTTCAATCCCTTATAAATGTGTTCAGCAAGCCAAACGTCTGTGTATGTGTGCAGGACTCAACAATGAGGAGTTTTTCTTTAGGCCAGTCGTATAGATTTTTACTTGACCTGACAACATTTTCACATAAATATGATAAACAGCTGTTTTTGAGGAACATATTTTACTATGTGTCAGAAAATTATATTGTTCATTAAAGATTAAAGGGATTCTTTCCAAAAAAAGTTGTTATTTTGAATATTCTGTTGATCAAAGAATCCTGAAAAAAAAATGCATTATGGTTTCCAAAACTATTAGCTATGCACCACAACTGTTTTTAAAATGAATAATAATGTTTATTCAGCACCAAATCATCATAATAGAATAATTTCTGAAGGATCATGTGACACTGAGTAATGGCTGCTGAAAATTTAGCTTTGCCACCATTGAAATAAATTACATTAAACTAGAAAACATTCATTGCTGTTTTTACATTCATTTGTTCAAATAAATACAGCCTTCATAAGCATAAGAAAAAAAATAAATAATTAATTATACAGGCCCTGAACATTTTCATACAAAATGTTGGTTCAAAATATGCACATGATAAAAGCATGCAGTTGGTCAGCTGGCCTAAAGCTCACTGACTCTTCGCTGACCTTTATTGCTTTATTGTTGAGGCCTGGTGTGTGTTGGTGTGTGCTGGCCAAACTTTCAAATGGTTCTTCTATTGTTCATATGCAGCCTGATGCTGATGACTCTGATATGATTGCGTGTGTTTGTGTGTGAATATGAGCTTGATGTGATCTGGTCTGACAGATTGCCCTGGAGCCGGGAGCCAGAAGAGAGATACATGATCTAAATATGGCATGAGAGAGAGAGAGTTAGAGAGAGCAAGAATGTTTCATAAAAAAGAATACAATCTGCAGAACGATTGAATCAATTGAATGAAGCAGAGATAAACTACGTCTATGTAAATCTTAAAGATGCGTTCAGAAATTTTGTCCCTTAAGAATAGAATAATAGTTAATTGGTAATAAAAAAGCAAGTAGTGCTTAAAAAGCTGAATGTAATCGGTTTACATCCATAGTTTTAATTATTGTTTCATCAGTTTTAATTAGGACGGAGTCTATGACTGGTTATTCTTCAAAGTAGTGTGTGTCCTGGCATTGGCAGAAACATTTAGCAGGTATTTCAGTTGCAGGTTCAGAGAGAGAAAATTCACATTCTCTTAATTCGTTTTTTTCAGACTTCCCCATACTGACAGATGATGAAAAATGAAAACAATGCCCCTTACCAACTAGTTATGTAATGTAACAGCATGCCATTGCCTGAGGGCGAGCATGTCTTTAGACACCAACGATGATGAGCATTTATTACTGATAAGTGATAAGTGATGTATAACATTAAATCATATATAGAGTTGAAATTCATTTCCATTGTATTCTATTTTTAACCTTCGTTTCTTTCCTTTTCGTTTTTTCGTTATTTTATTTGTTGTAGTTTCTGTTTTTCATATGCTTTGTCAGTATTATAAACGTTTATAATCATGCCAATGAAGCATTGCTGACTTTGAAAGAGATATATAAAGAGAGAGACATATTGTTTGGCTTTGTTCAAAGCCAGTGAGGGCTTTTCGAGGTGCCGTGCCATATCTTATTAGAGTAGATGTGCAATGTTTGTGTGTGTGTGTATTGTTGTGTGTCAGCTCTCATTATTGGCCTGAGTGCTGTTCACCACTCTGTGACCCTGACGCCATGTTGATCAGGTCAAACTCCAAAACAACAGCTACAGCTCATCATCACAACTCACATTCACGTTCAAGTAGCTATATTGTTAAATTATTGCTATTAATTGTTATTATTAAAAAAATCGTTTTATGTTTCAGTATAATGCAAAATTTCGAAGCATTTAACGCCCGTTGCATGGTGTCGTTTTCCAGTCCTGTCCCACTGGTTGCCCTTTTGTCATGGCAGGACTTTACATTCCTCGCAGCCTGTTTGAGCTTGATAGGGTTTCACCAAACAGGTATTGGTGTCAGTATTGAGTTTTTGTGTCCTCGTGTAGCACACAGACACATTTATCTAGCTGGGGGCATAACCTACTCTATCACATATATACAATACATACTGCAGATTAACCCAAACCGCTAAAAGAAAACTTTTCCATTTTAGAATGAAAATAGATTTATTTAATATTATATTTTACTAATATATTTTGTTTATGAATCATTTTCCAACTGAGGACAGCCCCAAAGGGAGGTTTTTAGTTATTGAACTATATTAACAGCACGTGTTTTTCTATTATGGTGGGCACTTTCCATTGACCTCTACTGTTTTTATACTCCTCTAATGACTTTTAAAAAATTATTTTATGGAACATTTTCTGCCTTATTTTTCAATTAAAGTATTTAGCTTATTTATTAAACCTTTTTATACTTCATGGAGCCCTCTCGCTGCTCTCCACAAAGTAGGTTTCAGGCTTTTTTGGGGAAATTTGGCCTTCACAATGTAGGCCAAACCTGTCCCACACACAAATACTCTTTGTCAGCCGGTCTGTCACTTCAAAGTCAAACGTTCTTTCACTTAAACTCATCTATGAAGAAGTGCTTCAAAAGTGTCTTTGTATTCTAATCAACTCATCACTTAAACTAAAACTAAATGAACCGCATGTGTCATGTGACTGTTGACCTGGAATGTGAAATCATCATGTGATTATTGCTTAGCAATGTGTTTGCTTTAATGCGTGCGTGTTTAGGCTCATTTGCCAGATTTATGAAATGAACACACAGAAAGGAACGCAAGCTTTTAAGGAGCTTTACATGTAATGCGCTTGTGTTCTTCTGAACACTAAAAAGCCACAGGTTAAAGAAGCAACAGAGAGAGTCAGATGGTGTCATGCTGCAGTCCTAACAAACGGATCAAGAAGAAAAGTAGAATCAGAAGGATCATCACATGGCACACTCATAACTCACTCACACTCCATCCTCGACAGCGTCGAAAAAAAAAAAAAGTGATGATGGGGGGACAGGCGCCATAGACTCCAACATCCCCGCCCTCCTCCGTCTCTTTCTCTCTCTCTCTGAATGCAGGCCACACTGTTCTGGACGCTGACCAGACGTTAAGCCCTTGGCAGCTCGTTAGCTCTGTGTTACTGACCCAATAGACCGCAAGCCTGCCGGGCGTGGACACACACGCACACACACGCACATGGCATAGCTGCATTGTTCGGTTAAAAGCCCACATGAGACACGTGGGACCAATGGCCAGAATACTGCTGATAGTTTGTTTAGCAACAGATAATGACGTTCAACGGCTTAATTCAGTTCAAATTCATTTTATTGTAAAGTCGAATTGCATGTAGAAAACTAGTTTTCCTGTTCACACTTTATTTTAAGGTCCTATTCTTGCTATTAACAAACCATTAACTACAACTTTTTCCTCAATAAACTACTAATTTGCTGCTTATTAATATTTTGGGTAGGATTAGGGATGTAGAATATGGTCAGGCAGAATATAAGCAGTAATAAACAGAAAATATGATAATAATAAGCATGCTAATAAGCAACTAGTTAATAGTGATAATTGGTCTTTATATTAAAGTGTTACCATTTTCCTCACTTCATTTTTTAAGCCAGTCCAACATGTACCTGCTCAAAAAAGAGAAGACTTATTTATTTTTATTGTTTTAAATTATTTAGTCTATTTTCCTCTCGCTCACTTTTGTTTCTTGACAAACATCTGCTGTGGCTAAAGTGTTACACGCTCTTAAACACGCTCCAAACCTCACATTCATTAATAGCGCTCTCTCTCCGTGCCTTATTCGTTAAATTATTAACAACCACTCCTGGTGCTGGAGGCCTTTGCCTCGCTGGTGAAGAAAATCAGCTTTTTATTATTCCTTTAATCCTTCTTATTTCCTATTGAATTGTTAAAGAGCAAAGGCGCACTTTCAACGGGAGTCCTCCTGACCACTTCATCTTTCAACACCAAAACAAACACAAAAAAAAATTCAAGTTCATAAATTGCAAATAAAAGTTTGGTTACATGATTTATGAAGGTTCTGCACAGAGACTTGACTGCATGAATATTCATTATTCGCAGTTACACCATCTAAATAGCGTGCACCTTCTTTGATCAATCTCAGTTTTGTGTTTGCATATATAATAGCAACACATGTTGCTAAAGTTCTTGTTTTTGGCATTGTGTTTCAGCTACATCTAATGGAACGATGGAAGGGCTGGATAATCAGGAAGGAGGGGTGTGTAAAACCAAGTCGATGAAAATCATAATGAAGGTTGGACAAAGTGAGTAATCGTTTCACTGTCATGTGTGTATGTGGGTGTCTAATAGCTGTGGGCACGAGGGTGTAGAACAATAGCAAAGCTCTTCGAACCTGCCTCAGACCCTGCGCTGTAATTAATGACGATTATTCATAAATCACCTCACCAGTGACATCTGTAGTAATTACCATAGGCCACACCCACCAACACAAGCGACTGAATTTCTTGCTCTCTCACAAATAAACAGACACAAGCTGAAGGTCACTAGATTAATCATGGCTGCTTGTGTTTTAATGACGAACACACACACACATACACACTCTCATGGTCGCTATCAGTCACACACACACACTTTTATTTAGCTGAGCAGCGTGAAAGTAATAGCTCTCCACATGAAAATGCATACATACTGTATATCAGAGTGATGAATGTGTTTCTTATCTATGTTTTGCAGACCCCTCCGATCCCATTTCCCCCAAAGAATACCCCACCAGTTACCCTCCCAAACACCCCGACGTAGGGGGCAAGGACACCAAATCGAATGAAGTACTTGACAAGCCCGGTACGTCACACACTTTATCACCTCACACACCTGTAAGGGGACGCTCACTGATTCATCATTCTCTCTGCTTTTTAATCCCTTTTTTGCTGAGCAAGTGCCAGTCCTCTGTCACAACGTCATGCACACTAATTCGTTCTCATAAAATCCTTCTGACAAGGAAACCGTTAACGTGACAGAGCAAGACAGACGCATTCGTTGTAGAATTCAGCTTCTACGTAGAAGCATATGGACATCAAAGTCGTTTGAGTGGAGTGTCTTAGGTACAATAATCCACTTGTAAAACAGCCTGAGTGTGAGTGTTTGCAGCTCATCTGTTCCGCCCGACAAACTAACTGGAGTCCAAAGCCATGCGAGGTCACTCTGTCCACAGCTTTCCACGACCACGGGCGTTATCTATCCTAATACACATTTTTGAGAGTACTGAAAACTGACAGCTTCCACAAGCACATAACTAATTCATTTAGATAAAGGCACTTCTTATTAAAAATTATCTTTCTTTTCTCTACTGCACTTACGCTACTACTCAAGCTTTGTACTCTGGTTTCTTCTTGAAATTTGTTTTCACGGCACTGCTAATACCGTCGGCTCTTTTATGATCAATCGCTTGTGTTTTCTCTCCTTTGGAAGTTGCTTTAGATAAAAGCGTCTGCTAAATAAATACATGTAAATTTATTTCACCATACATAAAAGACATTTCGTTTAGTGTCAAGGCATCTTTTTAATTGCTCATGAGTATGCCATTTCCATTCTAGTCTGAAAGCCTGTTCACACCAAGAACGATAACTAAAAAAAGATAACTATAATTATATATTAGCATTCAGACCAATGTAGGGGTGGGTGATATGGCAAAAATATCATATCACGTTTTTTTTTTTTTTTTCAGGAATATCACGATTCTTTGTCATGTTGGTTTTACTATTTTGCAAGTTGTCTAAGCAGTACAGCTAAACTAATTTCCCTATTTTAAAAACAAAGCCTCTCAAGGTAAAAAAATATAGAATCCGGTTTTCTGTCAAACGTTTCATTTCACTTTAGACATAACAAAGTGTGTTTATATGTAAACCTTGTGTGTTTTTGACAGTATTAGACACGAAAGATAACTTAGTCCAGCAATCAGGCGCTGTTTGACAGGCTTTTTAATTTGCGCTATGCGTTCAGAAAAAGTGCATGTTAAAACAGCGCGTGAACGAAATGTTTAACCGGCAAAGCTTTAAAACACATGCAAATAATGTACTTTTTTGATTGCGAATAAGTACAGTGTCTCGCCGTGAGTGTAACTCTACCACTGACTTAACATTTGATTTAAATGTATGTCGTGTTGTACAGTATATTTAAACGGAGGCGCCAGAACTTTAAGTGATAGAATGTGTGCTGTAGGCATTATTTCTTCAAAAGCAGATTGTGGAGAAATTTTTTATCGTCCACGATCAAAAATCGTCATGTCGCACACCCCTAGACCAATGTGAAACTACTGTAGTTATCATGAATTGTTATAGTTATCGATGTAAACAGTCCTTAATAGTAGTTGTTCATTGCTTTTTTGCTAACATCATGTTGTTTTTTCCCTCATAGATGCAGCTCATCAAGGTGAAGAGAAGGGAGATGGAAATAAATCGTCATCAGTCATCGGCTCAGAGGTCGCTCTGTTCGCCTGCATCGCCTCAGCCAGTGTCATTGTCATCATCATCATCATCATGCTGGTATTCCTCCTGCTGAAGTATCGTCGACGCCATCGCAAACACTCGCCTCAGCACGCCACCACGCTGTCACTCAGTACATTAGCCACGCCCAAGAGGGGCGGCAGCGGCGGCAACAACAACGGCTCGGAGCCAAGCGACATCATCATCCCGCTGCGGACTGCTGACAGCGTCTTCTGCCCGCATTACGAGAAAGTGAGCGGCGATTACGGACACCCCGTTTACATCGTACAGGAAATGCCGCCGCAAAGCCCAGCAAACATCTATTATAAAGTGTGAAAACGGACACACTTTTTTCGGACGTTTTAACTCTAACCCCCCACATGCCCCTCGATGAACCCCCCGTGGGCGACATTGACGCCTGAGCTCACCCTCGTCCTTCCCCCTCTTATTTTTTTTGCTGTTCTTGTTTATTTTACAATATTCCTGATTATTACTCTCAGTATAGATGTTGCTGATGGTGGAGTGACACTCCTGATTCGCTGCTCTTGCACCTGCAAAAACGAAACAAACAAATAAAAAAAAATGACAAAAAAGAAAACATAAACCCTTCGGGAGATTGACGTGCACTATAACGGATCCTATAGTGTGTGTACGAAGGAGCGTGTGTGAATCAGACGAGCGGGGGAGAGGGGGGTTGAGGGGGTGGCCGTGAAAAGAGAGGTCAAGACAATGATTCTTCCTCTTTTTTTGTACTACATCATCTCCCTTAAAGACACAATACACGGAGATGGAAAAGAGAAGTGACGTGACAGTATCACACAGCAAGAAATATGAACTTGAGCTGTTTATTTAGCTTGGCCAATTGGCTGATCCATCTCGAAACAGGAAGAGAATGCAGCCTATTGGCCAGAGCTACAGGAAGTGGATTTATCGAGGAAGCGGGAAGCTCTCCGGAGCCTACTGTTGGACATTTGAATGGACATCATCTGTTTTTGCACGTTCACTCGTACTGTTTTCATTTACGTTAGCTCTCCTCATTTGCTCACCTCTACAAAATGACTCACGATGTTTACTTGAAGTCTTTTTGTATGGTCATGCGTCTTACTTGCATTTCTTTCTGTCATTCCCAGTGCAGTCCACTTGCAGATTCGTTTGGTAGAAGACTAATAGGTATCGTCATAGAGATCCTTTTGTGCTGGTTTATGTGCTGTTTAGTAACGTGGAAGACACATACACACATTTCATTTCGTATACGTCTGCTGCCAGGGCTGGAAACATGAGACACATAGAGAAAGAAGGAAGGAAAGAACGTCGATATTTGGTACAGTTGCTGTCCTGTTGCCTGCTGGGAAGGTGGAGGACCCACATGAACACTTTAGCAGCACTTTGAAAGCCTCACCACCTTTCCCACATGGAGTACAAACTCAAGAAAACACATTAAGAGAGAGAGCAGGGAGCAAATCACTCAAGGCTTATTAACAAAATCTGTCATTTTTGACACAAAATGGCCGCCTTCCCCAGGCATGTCGCTGCAAAAGTTCCCGTTTTTCTAGTATTTCTGCCATCGCACACAGACACACACACATTCTCCCTCACCAGTGGCCAGTGCGGATTGTGGAAGAGAGGAACTGGCGCTCTACTTTTTTGCTCAAAAGCACAGGGACATCAAGATCTAATTGTTTAGTTTAAATGAAACAAAAGATTTAATTAGCATTTCTTTATGGATTTGTTTACTGCTAGATGAAAACGGTTGGAAAGAGTGCATGTGTAGACTTTATTTATAATAGCGTACAGACAGGTCGGCGTGAGACAGCAAGAATATCAATCATTTATAGCAAATCTGCACATTATGCAAGCTTCACGTTTTCCTTTTCTTTGACAGATATTTCTCCATCTCGCTATTTGCTTTTTTCCATCGATCCCTACACAAATAGCTGCCTTTCGACCACAAACACACACATACCCGCACAAAAAGCACATGCGCTCATGGCCAGGGAAGGGGCGGCTTTGGAAGGAGCCCTCAGGGAAAACAGCATGTTGGGTTTTAAAATAGCCGAAAGGAATGAGAGGGAAGGGCCAGAAACGGACCAAAGGAAGGGCACGTCTAACAGAGTCCTGGCTAAACCAACTTCTCCGGCCTGCCTGTCTCTGTTGATGAAGCTCAGATGTGCTCTGGGTTGAAATTAGGCCCCTTAATCTGGAAGGAAAGCAGTAGACGTGGGTTAGCGAGCATACCAGATGAGAACGAGCGCAGGCTAAATGTAGTAAATTGCATGAAATTAGATCTTTCAGGCTCAAATTGTGGGAGGTTTCTGGAGGGGGAAAAAGACACATTATGATCGATGTAGGTCACAAGTGGACTTAGCGTGCGTTTTAGAGAGGAAGTCGCCGAGCAGAGGCCAGAATATCCCACAACCCACAGGATTTTAGAACCCCTTACGTGTGTGTCGTCATTCGTGCGAAACCCTTGGTGAGCAATGCCAGCCTGCAGACAGTTATCTTCATTTGTTTCTTACGTTGAAATCGAAATCGCTCACCAACGGTGGACTTTGAGAGTTGAAAATGTCCACAAACTGACCGTGGATCGTCATAGTCGCGCATTAACTGTTCATCCATTTTGTTTTCACTTGTTCATGGAGGTTCTTGAATCTCACCGAGAAGCCAAGCCTTGTATGATCGGAGCTTTGTGCCTCTGTAAGAGGCCACAAAATCTGCAAATATGCAATTTTTATTTATTTTTATAACAATTGAGAAAAAAAAAAGATGATATACGTTCACCTATGGAAAAGTGTTCTTAACCACTGAAAATTAAATGAAACAATACAGCATACGAAAACACTACAACCCCGGTGTGTTATTATTATTTTTGATTTTTTTACTTTGTGCTGTAGGTTCGAGGTAAACTGTGAAACATGAACTCTTAAACACATACATATTGAAGACTGAGCAGTTGTTTTAAACTTTAGAAGACATACACACACACATACTACAAAAACTACAAACATATTGCTGTTCGGTTGCTGTCCCATATGGGCTAAATATGACAATCTCCTTAGTTTCTTTAAATCCGAAGACACTGTCCCGGAAAGCAGGTTGCAAATGTTCCCGTAACATTTTAGGAGTGGTAGGACTCAACTAGTAGCGTAAGATGTTGCACCGATGTGGGTGGAAGGTTTGCGAAGTGCTGGGAGAAGTGTCTTCGGGCCACTGTAAAATGCCTTGCTTGTATGGTCACCCTGAGTTCACGAGACTCTAGTTTTTGCACCGTACATCTGTAGGTGAGAGGCTGTAAATATGTTATTGTTTGTATTGTATATGGATCCCCGGTTGTTACGATAGCCTTATTCTCACATTTCTAGCAAATAAAAAAAGTTATGAAAAAAAAAAAAAAAAAAACGAATCACTTCAGTTAAAAGAGAGCATACTAATTTTTTTGGTAAATAACTTGTGTAAATATTGACGACGAACCCAATAAATCGTTTTTTTATAAACTCTTAAGTAAGATGTTTTGTATAGAATTGGAATTTTTTGCTATGTATTTTAGCTAGCACTCGTCAGACCCCTCCCACTCAACCCTTTTGCACTGTTCCCATGGTGATCTGGTTTAAAAATGAAAATGAGATAGAGAATTGCCAAACTGACTGCTTGCTGCATATTTGTGCCATACGTGTGTACCATAGATATTTATTTAATTAGTTCTTTGTTTTTGCTTTTTTCTGTTGGATTTTTTTCTACCCAGTTTGTACGCAACCTCAGTATTATCATTTGAGTTTTTCCCCAACTTCTCCGTTTCCTGTTATCTTTCTGTTGCTATCGTTTCCCGATGGCCCATGCGCCCATCCTTCTCTCGCAGTAAGATCTGGTCAGGACGTGCAACCTTATAAAGTCATAGAAATGAAATGGCACACATTCCACCAGTCTGTTACAAACTGAAAATGTTTTTCAATAAAATGTTTTTCCTATGGAACTTTCAGTTCTCTTTTATGTTTATTTGATGTGGTTGTGTCAGGTGGAGTTCATCCGTTTACAATTAGCCTTCATTTTTTTACCATCTTTCCTGAAGTGAATGAACTCCTGAATGAAAACCTGCCCAGACACATTTGGGGTTGGTTCATAAGCTGTTAACAATATTGTGGTACAACTTTTGATCATTATACTTAACCACAAAAGTAAGCAAAGGGTTCAAGAAGTTCAGAGGGCTTCATAATCTTCTAAAGAAAAAATAAAAATGTTTAGAGTTTAGAGCAGGGTATAGACTTGATTCATTTGGACATATTTCAGTTGTGTAAATGTATACAATTATGATGAAATTGTGAACCCAAGTTACAAACTCCAAAAAAGAACACCAGAAAGAGTAAGAAAGTCTATAAAATGTCTTTTTCAATGATTCATTAAATGAACTAGTAATTGTTCATAAATAGGGCACACAGTATTTTTGATTTGCTAATAAGAACTGTCTTAAAAGAGTTTGTGAATCAATCATACTTGTCACTAAAAAGAACTGGCTCATATATAAGTGTTCATAAATCAGACTATGCTGGCTGCACAGTAAGCTTTGATTCACTATAAAGAACCAGTTCAAAAAATGTTCATGAATCAGACCCCACTGGTTAAGCTTTATATTTTAAATTCACTAAAAAGAATCACTCATGAGTCGTGTGTTGATTAATTGGACAACATGAGTTGCACTGTATGATTCTGATTCACTAAAAATAACTGATAAAATAATCATTTGATGGTGATTCAAACCACAGTAGTCAAGCTCTTAATTATTAAGCACAGTACATAAAACTTTTATGTTATCACATTCAGTTTAGACTTCAGACATATATATTTTTTGCCGTGTAGATTTAGCAGCAGTGTTGTGCCACCATTCAAAACAGAATAAGAAACACTAGCGAACAGTAAAAAAGAATAAAGATCATTCGAATGAAGATCACGATTTTTCGGAAAATCAATATTTTACCCAGCCCTAATTATTTTGTAGTTTTTAGTAGCAGTTGTCAAATGTCAACGCCTAATGGAAGAATGTTAAACAGATCGGTTTTCCCATGTCTTTTGTTGTCATTATTTAAGGCAAAGTTCACCTGATGTGTACCATCTGCATGCTTTGCCACTTGATGGGAAACAAAAGAGGATGTGAGGAATTATCCTCAGCGTGTTACTTCTCTCTCCTCAAGTTTATCTGAAGATCATTGCTCAGGCTGTACAAACATTCGCTTCTTTGACTGCACGCTGAGTTTTGTCGTCCCGTGCTCTTTCTTGTTTCTCCATGTTGCGAGGCACTGGAGTATCTACATGGTGGTCTCCCCAGAGCACTTCCTTCCAGCACTCAGGAGAGCTTCTTCACCGCTTTCCTGTCTCTCTACACATATTTTCTCCCCTTTTTGAAGTGAAAAAAAAAATGAATCAAAGAGGTCTTTATAAAGGTTTTTCTGACTTGAAGAATAAAGGAATGTTTTGAAGAGGTTATGAGTTTAAGATTCATATATAGTTAGGCCCTCAAATCAATGACTGGTAGAAGCTTCTGGAAATCACATCTGAGAGTCGAACAAACAAGATGAAACATGATTTAACTATCTTGATCTTGGGTGAAACAGATATTACCAGTTGCATTGTTCCACCAGTTCCTGTTAAACCACGTTACGCATTTAATTCATTTGGCATACCTCTGAATATACATGGATATGCCTGGATAAGTGAATAAAATGAATCTGTGGCTTTGAGAGAGCTTGAAGTCCCTGGAGATCTACTCGAAAATAATCTGTGCCGATTACTGTGACTGGCTCTCTTTTAGAGGAGCCACGAGTTGCAGATGAATTCTTTGTTCCAGAAAAGTCTCTGGTGGGGAAGAATACATAAAGCAAACATCAAACCACGAGAAGGTTTATTGTTTCAAAACGTGATTCTTTCTTTGTGTTGAATTAACACTAGAGATCTTCTCTCTGGGATTTGTCATTCAAGGAGTGTCTAGTTCTCTTATCACTGGATGTGTCGATAGTTCAGGATTTAAATAAAGTCCCGGATGGATGTCAATTGGGAAACAATGACTGTATTGTCTCAGAGAGGACCAGAGGTGCGGTGCGGTCAGCATTACTGACACCAAAACTCAATATTTGTAATAGCATATGAATATGCTATATGATTCAGATAGAAGGATTGTGACATACATATATGGTTCATGACAAAACAATTTGTCAGTGTTTATACTAAACACATAAAGGCAATGTCAAAATTCCCCACTTGACAAGAGTCATCATTACATGAATAATCCGTTGTTTTTGACAACAAAAACACAAGAGAAGAATCAAAGGAGCACTTTGGGATAAAGCGAGTTTCATGTCCGGAATTTGGACGTCCCAGTGTTCGGTTGCTCATCTCCACACTTCGGTTTTACAGGGAACGTGACTGTCTTTATTTATAGCCATTCACCTCACTCTGAATCCTGAGCCTGTTTAACCGCTATTGTGCACCTGGACATGTGTGTGCGCGTTTTTGTGACAAATGAGGACATACATTTGTATAATGACAAGGGTATGGCATAGGTATTACAAGGAGAAGGTGACTTTTCAGGACATTACTCCATGTCCCCACTTTTCAAAACGCTTATGAATCACAAAGAATGGAGTGTATTGAAAATCTGAAATAGCACAAAGTGTCCTGTAAGGGGTAGGGTTAGGTGTAGGGTTGGTGTAGGGCAATAGCACATACAGTTTGTACAGAATAAAAACCATTACGCCTATGGGATGTCCCCAATTTTCACAAAAACAAACACGCGCGTGTGTGCGCCTGTTGTCACACACACACACACAGACATATATATATATATACGCCCTCTTCTAGAAAAGACAAATGCAGAGTGTGTTAAAGCACACGGCTGTGTGAGAGGTGCGCTGGGTGTGTTTGGGTGTGTGTGGATCAGTATTTGCTTTCAGCAAGTACAGTTTCAGGTTGGCCAATGTGAAAATGATTATCTGTCACTAAAATATGCTGACACATGAATGTCTGTAAATATGACTAAACAAATACAAAACCAAAATCAATCCGATAGGATCAGAGGAACAGCCCATTATTTGTCAAATTTGTAACTTTGTGCAATTACACAATGACCTTAAAAGATTAGCACTGGTTAATGCTAATGCTAATGCCAATGAGCTTCTCTTGGAAGTTTTCTATTGTATGATAACTACATTGGAAAAAGTTATCATTCACTCAGAAATTGCAAGAAAATGTCATATTTAAATAACAAAGGAACAGCAAGTAAAACATTGAATTAATGTGAAATTTAAGTAGAAAAAAAAAATATATATATATATATATATTTTCTTCATTTTATTTATTTACTTATTTATTTATTTTATTTTTTAACAGTTTAGAAGCTTATAGGAGGTCCATGAAGGACTGCATAGAAAAATCTGAATTTGAATAGCCATCTTTCTACATGATTCTAATATGCATAATTATTTTTGTTTGTTTATTTATTTATTTATTTGCAGCGCGCATTGTAGCCTGTATCCTTTAAAATCAAAGCACGAAATAAACTACAAGCATGCAATGTCGTGCTCAGTTAAGTCATGAAGTTACCAAAAAGGCGATTAAAGCTGCCTTAAAACTGTGCGTGCATGTAATAGATTTTAAATGAGTCACATTTAAGAACATGTCTCTGAAATTGTTTTCAAAACTGTCCTGGAGCAGTCCAGCACTGTCTCCCTCATGTAACACACCCGATTCAACTCGTCAGCTCATTAATAGAGACTTTAAGACCTGAAGTGGGTCAGAAAAGGTAAAAAGTGTTGAGAGAGAATATGATGCATGTCAGATCCGCGTCATGTTCAGCAGCTACAGTTCTTAAAGCAATCACAGGCAAAATAACCCAATAACCAGCTGCTGTGATGTCTATTAATCAAAGGACAAAGAAAAAAAAAAAAGAGGAAAAAATTACTTTTATAGCTTTATACTTTTTTTTTAAAGTCTAATACATTTTAAAATTGATAGCAATTATACTGTAATGTTGAAAGGTTACATTTTATAGAGAAATCAGTATTGGCATAAGTGATACTGGCCTTCAGTCATAAAAAAAGATGCCATTAAACAAATATTAAAAAATATACTGTCTTTATGTTGTTTGTACATTAATTTGAAGATTGAATGTGAAATTATTGCAATATAAAAGTTGATTTAAAAACAGGTGGAATTAATCACGATTTTTAAAATCAATTATATATATATGCACCTACAAAACACTTTATTATATACATTGGGGGTCAGGGATTATTGCTTTTTATACAGCAAGGATGAAATAACTTGATCAAAAGTGGAAGTAAAGACATAGTATAGCATTATAATTTTATATATACATATATATATATATTCTTTTGAACATCAAAATTTGATGAACATTCTATTCATCAGAGAATCCAGTAAAAAAAAAAAAAAAAAAAAAAAGTGTAGCTCAGTTTCCTCAAAAATGTGAAGCAGCACAACAATGATAATAAGAAATGTATCTTGAACAGCAAATCAGCATATTAGAATGATTTCTGAAGGATCGTGTGACACTGAAGACTGGAGTAATGACTGCTGAAAATTCAGCTTTACCATCACCAAATAAATTATATTTTGAAATATTCTGCAATAGAAAAAAAGTTATTTTAAATGGCAATATTTTATAATAATACTGCTTTCCCTGGACGTTTTTTACAATTTTAATAAAATGAAAACTAAAAGACTTTCAAATCACATGAGCCAATATTTTATTCACAATAGAACATAGAGAACATAACAAATGCAGCCTTGGGGAGCATTATTTCAAAAATATTACAAAAATGTTACCAACCCCAAACTATTGAATGATAATGCATTTAAAACATTAAAAATATGAATACTAAATTATTTAAAATATTGCACTATGTATATCTCAAAAATATCTCAAATGTCTCAGAATACATCATTTTAATCAGATTTCTCCCAAAGCCAGCGTAGAAAATGTGAAAAGCTCCACAGACTCCGTCTGGGCTTATTAGTAAACTAAACAACACTGTTTATTGTCCTCATTCCCACAGTGGCTCCACTTCCACTGTCATGGACTGTCAAACGGCCAAACGTCTAGAGAGCTTCAGCTTACTGATGCCTACCAATCAATGTGATTGACAGCTCTCAGGAGGCGTGTCACAATAGATACCCCACCCTCTGTCACTTCCACCTGTCACTGAAGAAGCTTTGAGCTGTCCATCAAAACGTTGTCATAGCAATCACACCATTTCAGGTTGATGTGATGGAACTTTAGTGGATGCATGAACACACACACACACACACACACACACCAATAATCATAAAACCCGATTCTAAAACCCCCGTGAGACCAACCTACTGCTCGAATAGCGCATAGGACACGCTCTGCCTGTCTGTCCCCCAGTGCGCACATATTCTGCCGGAATTATGCATTTATTAAAATCATTTTTATTTCTAGAATTCCCTCATGTGTGACTAAAGCTGAGGTCGGGATTCAAGGCCACACTGGGGTTTGAGTGTAAAAGATCTGAATTAACACGCTGATTCTCCGCTCATTTGCATTGTTGGAATAACGGCGGTGGATCTTTGCATATATAAATATAAATTGATGAATTAGCTCCTTGCCTCTGTGATTAAATAGTATTAAAGACTTTGATCATGTGGACTCTATGTTAAAAGTGACCTGTTGGATTCTCACACTCAATTTATGAACTCTTCACACAGTACTATAGACTGTTTATCATATGAAAGAGTATTTTTGTGAATATCTTCTAAGCTTTTTGGTCCATCCCTCATCTTAAGCACATAATTAATTAACAAAACTGCGTAAATTCATCTAAATACAGTTTCAGTAAACTGTCTGTGAGACATGTTTGACGTGTTTTTCATGTGCTCCACAGTGAGCTGTGAATCTTGAAAGCTATCATTCCATAATATGCTTCATTACGTGTTTGTGATACCAGCGTCACATCAGCAAGTCTGAACATTAGACTACTAATGATTCACTAATAAGCGATACAATAAAGCTAAACATAATCACTATTCAGATGAGATTAGTTTACTAAACAATGTTTGAGTAACCATATGAACAGAGGACGTCTGTCATTTCACTCACTGATTCAGATGTGACTGGGATCTCTGTTTTTACTGAGACGGGAGTGTTTCTCTGGTTGTGAGTGTCATGGAAGTTCATGTAAAGGTCATCTAAATTAACAAGACTTATGTACAATTGAGGTCAAAAGTTTACATACACCTTGCAGAATCTGCAAAATGTTCATTATTTTATCAAAATAAGAGGGATCATACAAAATGCATGTTATGTTTTATTTAGTACTGACCTGAATAAGAGACTATGTGTACATGTTTCTTATTTTGCCTAAATATCAATTGTTTTCATTTAGTACTCCCCTTTAGAAGCTACAGAGGATACTTAAATGTTTCCCATAAGAACTTTTTATATTATTTCATATTATTTTATCTTGTGGAGTGTATGTAAATGTCTTTGGTCCCACTTTATATTAGGTGGCCTTAACTACTATGTACTTACATTTAAATTAATAATTTGGTACACTGCACTTATTGTGTACATACATGTTTTTACATTGTACTTATATTTAAAAAAATACCTATATGTAATTACATCTGTAATTAATTTCTGTAATTACGTTTATAATTACACTGTTGACCCATACCTTACACCTTAACCCACCCTTAAACCTACCCGTTCCACCAAACCTGTCCCTAACCTTATCCATATCCCACCTCAATGGCAGCAAAAGTGTTTTGCAATACAATATGAACACAATAAGTACATTGTACTTATTTTTTGATGTAAGTACATAGTAGTTAAGGCCACCTAATATAAAGTGTGACCATGTCTTTTATGTGAAATATCTTTTTCAGGTCAGTACTGAATAAAAAATAACATGCATTTTGTATGATCCCTTTTATTTTGGTCAAATAATTACCATTTTGCAGATTCTGCAAGGTGTATGTAAATTTTTGACCTCAACTGTATGTGATATAATTATACCATTATGTGTATAATATTGGATGGGATTAATTAAGATCATGTGGTCCTTTCTGAGAAGTTTCCATGATCAGATTCTCCTTATTGATTTAATTTTCTTTTTATGTCGAATGGGATGCCAGCAGTACTTGAACCACCATCTGTTACTTTACCCCGAAACTTGGCAAAAAGGTCTAAAACCATAATGAAGGTGCACCAGACAGCTCAACAAGAAATTTCGGTTTAGTCACGGTACAAATGAGAAGATATGTTGTGAAAAAAGAATATATATACTCCAATCACAGACATTCCTATCTGTGACCCAAATGTTTCTCATGGGACCTTAGAGTGAGCAGAAAAACAGCAGGAATTTTGCTGTATAATTTTTGTGCTGTGTACGAAAAACAGACATTCTCAATTCAGACGTGCTTGAAAATACATCTGTCAAACACAAATGCACTTGACCTCCTCAGGGCCTTATTACTGATTTTAATGAATATACCTGCATAATAAAAACGAGAAACATCACTGTAGTGCATAATTAATCAGAGACAAGTCACAACATGTCACAGAATAGGAGCATTTAGAAAGTACTAAACATGAAAAACATTATTTAGCATTGAATGGCAACTCAATACACACACACACACACACACACACACACACACACACACTGTATATATATATGTGTGTGTGTGTGTGTGTGTGTGTACATACATGTTTTTCATGTTTAGTACTTTCCAAATGCTCCTATTCTGTGACATGTTGTGACTTGTCTCTGATTAATTATGCACTACAGTGATTTTTCTCGTTTTTATTATGCAGGTATATTCATTAAAATTAGTAATTTGGCCCTGAGGAGGTCAGGTGCATTTGTGTTTGACAGATGTATTTTCAATCACGTCTGAATTGAGAATGTCTGTTTTTCTTAGGGATGGGCATTTCAAGCAAAAGTAATATTCGAAAATTGCTGAGAATTATTCGATTATTATTAGATTATTCCAAAATAGCACCCCTTCCCTGTATGCATGCACGCACGTCACGTTATTAGGCTAGTGTTACACACCCATAAACAGAGAGAGAGAGAGAGAGCGAGAGAGAGAAAGAGAGAGAGCATCCACGCTTTTAATCTGTATGATAACAAACTGTTTAATTTATTTAAAGATAGGTTATCTTAACTCGAGCCATATAACTGTAACATGCTGAAACATATTAATATAATAAACTTAACAGAATGACAGCACTTATTAACATAGCAGTCCATCCATTAGCATAAATCAACTGTTCATAAGGTATTAAACTGCTCAAAAAATATATTCCAATACTTTCTCAATATCGTTGGGTAGTTATACTGTATTAACTGCGGACGTTATTAATATGCTGGGCATTGAAAACGCTTTTGAATGCACCTGCGTGCAACCGTTTTACTTTCACTTTGGAGATTTGCCATCACATGTTTATACTATGGAGCACCAGTATTTACCACACATTTTACAAGATTAGCTGTTTGTCAGTGGTGCTCAGGATCTGCAAATCATTTGCCATCGCCTACTCTGTTGCTGGTAAGTGAAACTGCATGTACTGTAATGTTACAGGCTATAGCTGGCATGCGGCTAAATATGTCCCTTTAGTGGCTCCTTAGAACGCGTTATTAATTTTCCGTGCTTTTCCCAGTACGGATGCAGCACACCTCTAACCTATATTGTTTTCAAGGCATACAACAAGTATTCACCATGAATCACTATAAATAAAGCATTTCCTGTTATTCCTGTTATTTGCAGAAATGGTAGTTTCTCCAACATTCAAAAGTCATATACAACAAACAAGAAGAAGAGAAAGGAATATGATCGTACCTGGGACTCGAACTCCTGGTAGAGGTCTGCATTCCCGCGGCTGTCCCGCGGGAACAGAGGGACCCGACCAGATTTCTTGCGACACCGGATTAAATTCACGAATAAAACGCGGTTGCGGTCGGTAACTCTGGTGCAATTTGAACGGGAGTAGGCGGTCTAACAATATCCCATTCGCTGACCTCTTTTCAGAACAGCATATCTGGGCTTTATTCACCTGCACTCAGCCTGCACTCGATTGTTATGCACGCATGAACCAGAGCTTCGTTTTATTTGCGAGGTTTGTGCGCAGCATGTGCATAACGATGCTCAGAGCAGGCTAGCCTACCAGTGGTAAATATACGGCCCGCAGACAGAACAGGCAGGTTGTCGATGAGTGACAGAGCAGAATAAAGATGGAGCAAAGTGTGGATGCACTGTCCTTGAAGAACGCTCAACTCGGTTTTGTTTATATTTTGCTTAGCCTATAATTTTAAATGACAGATGTCGAATTTATTTATTTATTTTTCTTCCGCTACACTTTTCCTAGTCTACTGTGTTTACAGCAAGATGTTAAACGAATGTAGTATTTTGACGAATAAAATTATAATTGGCCATTTCTGTACAACCTACATTTTTTTCCCTCTGCAACACTTGCTCCTATTGTGTTGTAAAAGTTAAACGAATTCTATCCTGACAAGACGAATAAAAATAAGGAATACAATTTTTGTACATTTTTATTTTCTCTGTGACACACAGTTTTTTTTCCTACTGTGTTGGCAGCAAAATGTTAAACTAATTTTGTGTCTTAAAGGTCCCATGACACGCTGCTTTTTGGATGCTTTTATATAGGCCTAAGTGGTCCCTAGTACTGTATCTGTAGTCTGTTTCCCGAAATTCAGCCTTGGTGCAGAATTTCAGCCACAACGAGCTTTCCTTAGGATGTGCCATTTCTGTGTCTGTAGCTTTAAATGCTAATGAGGAGGAGAGAGGCGGGGCAAGGTGGAGGGTCGGTGTGTGGCCTTAACCAGCTTGCGCTACCATGCGCTATCATGTGCTAATGTTGACAGTGGATGTATCGCAATGGCTCGTAGACACAGTCCTTCAAGCTTTTCAGTTTGACCCAGAATCTGATCCGGATGGAGAAGCACCGGATGAAGAAGTTGCAACTCAGCGGCTACAGCAGGAGGTCTCCGAATGGTTAGTTTAAAATATTGTGTCTGGATACGGTACTTTAGTTGGTTTGTTTATGTATGCTGTTACAGTTATTATCATGTAGCTAATGCTAGCCATAGGCTCGGATGAAGGAACTAAAAAAATACTTCGGTGTTCATTTGTACATCCAAATACTGAGTAACTGTCATGCTTCGCTCGTTTGCAAGCCATAATGTCTCTCGAGGAAAAAAAATATTGTGCTCGCCATAATATGGCGGGCAAAGCAGAGAAAGGGGAGGTAACCTTTCCCCGTATGACGACATAAAGGGAAGATTCCAGATTGGGCCATCTGAGCTTTCATTTTCTCAAAGGTGAAGCAGGATACCCAGGGCTCGGTTTACACCTATCGTCATTTCTAGCCACTGGGGGACCATAGGCAGGCTAGGGGAACTCATATTAATGTTAAAAAACCTCAGAAAGTGCAATTTTCATGCCATGGGACCTTTAAGACACAAAATTTGTTTAACATTTGGCTGTCAATAAAAGACTCTTGACAAGACGAATAAAATAACAAATACAATTTTGTGCAGACTACACTTTTATTTGTTTGCCTATCTGTCTTTCTTTAAGTAGAGGAAATTTAAATGTGTGATTCTGGAAACGAGATCTAAATTTAGCAGGAACGGTCGGGTCGGGAAGAAAATTATTCAAAGCGGACAGCTGGTGAACAAAGAGTTAATATATCGCGGGAGCGGGTGGGTGGGGATATAACCTCGCGGGAGCGGGACTTAAAAAACAGTCCCACGCAGACCTCTAACTCCTGGCACTAAAAGCAACACCATATAGCCGCAACGAACGCAGACCACAGCACTATAGAAACACAATAGGCCTATATACACAGCTCACTGCATTTCACAAACACAAAGGATAATACAATTTTACAATTTGTGCACATAAGACAAAGACGCAGATACACGTGTAACCAATGAAAAAAAAAAAAATAAATAAATATTTATATATATATATATATATATATATATATATATATAAATATCACATGATGAAATTGCAAATATTGGTTGCAATAATGTTGGGGGGAAAAATCAGGGTCCTTAAAGTGGATCGCCATTCAGATCGACACTCTACTACACACGTCTGACCGCCTACTTCATTCATTCCATAGGTAAAGTGTACAGATAGGCTTGTGCGCATTTGTGAGTAAAGGCCGCGGAATGACAGTCTCAAAAGAATCCGCAAATACAAAAGCAGGGCCGTTTATCTATTTCAGGGTGTCCGTGCCACTCTTGATCACAACCCTGTTAAAATGTAGCGGCAATACGTGCGCTCATTGGCGCCCCAGCAGCTGGTGGCGCTCTAGGCAACTGCCTAGCCTGCCAATGCCTAGAAACGGTACTGTACAAAAGCATGCACTTATAGACATTCTTAAGGCAGAACACTAATTCAAAGGACTAGCGATTTGTTGTGCATGAAATAACAGGTACAACAGTATTTGAGGATCATTCTGTGAGCAAAGAAACAATGCCTTTGCTTGGATTGCGTGTGCTCGGGTGTGGATCTCTCACGTGCATTTGTGGATTGCCCTGGTGTGTGGATCTCTGGCATGCATTTGTGGATTGTGTTCGCCAGTGTGGATCCTTCGCGTGCATTTGTGGATTGTGTGCACGAGTGTGGTTCTCTTGCATGCATTTGTGGATTGTGTGCGCTAGTGTGGATCTCTCGCGTGCATTTGTGGGAGGATTTGATACTGTTTTCACTCCATAATAACCCAGTCGGGGATATTTGTGGTCCGCACAGAACTCTTATTTGACATCGTTCTTAGTTGCATGTCTACAGCGTTCGCGTGAGAGAGTGTGTTCTTATGTTGTCTTTGACAGCTTTTAGCGTTATTGGCAATGCTTACCTCTGCTTACCTCACCACCGCATCAGAACCTAAAACATGGGGAATTTTTAGACAAATATAATCACACAACCTATTCCATAATCTATGAATAAATCGACTAATCGAATATTCGAAAATCGTGACCCATCGCTAGTAAAATTCCTGCTGTTTTTCTGCTCACTCTAAGGTCCCATGAGAAACATTTGGGTCCCAGATAGGAATGTCTGTGATTGGAGTATATATATCCTTTTTTCACAACATATATTCTCATTTGTTTTTCACTGAATACCGTGACTAAACCGAAATTTCTTGTTGAGCTGTCTGGTGCACCTTCATTATGGTTTTAGACCTTTTCGCCAAGTTTCGAGGTAAAGTAACAGATGGTGGTTCAAGTAGGCTACTGCTGGAATCCCATCCGACATAAAAAGAAAATTAAATCAATTAAATCGCAAAAATTTAATCAATTAAATCACACTTTTATATATATATATATATATATATATATATATATATATATATATATATATATATATATATATATCATGCTTTGTTGCTGTTAGTTGGATTTTTAAGCAAAATACACAAAGAAGATTTCTTATATTTCACTTCATGTTTCATAAGGTCTCATGTGACAGTTTCTGAATAATATCATGCTTCTTAGATATTAATGATGCTCTGCCATACAGGTGGAATCACACTTTAAGCACTTTTTTGTTCTCAGCTCTGCTTTTATCAACCCTGTTGCTATTGTCTGTCAATGACTTTGCATCTTTTGCATTTAGAGTGAGCGTGAGAAAGTTCTCTGTTGATTCATGTATATTTCTTACAGAAAGAATGACGCCCGGTTTGTTCATGGTCATCTTAAATTGAGTTAATTTATACTGTCTGTCTCTCACTGCAGTGCGTTTCTAGTTATGGTTCCTCCTGTCTTTAAGATTTGAGTCATGTTCAGACACCTTCAGACTGTGTCGTTGGTCATGACAGAGCCAAAGTAATCACACACTTAATATGATGAATGTATGATAGTCAAATTGCCTTGTAAAGCTTTGTCTGTTTTATTTATTTATTTAAATTTAATTGATTTATTATTGAAACATAAGTTTGGTTTTCAGATCTTTCATCAAGTCTCAATTTATTTTATATTTTTAGTTTAAGTTTTAGTCTACTGCTAACCAGCATTGTTATGTCTGAAGACTTACGTTTTCTCATATTC
The DNA here is from genome assembly GCF_012432095.1 of Onychostoma macrolepis. Lineage (NCBI taxonomy): Eukaryota > Metazoa > Chordata > Actinopteri > Cypriniformes > Cyprinidae > Onychostoma > Onychostoma macrolepis. Next base: position 18,817,636 of record NC_081163.1, read on the forward strand.
TTGCTGTGATGGACATCACTATCATGCTCCTGTCACACTTCTGTCGGTCTGTCATCTCATGGCAGGTCATCTGAAGACAATCAGGGACGGAGAGGGGAATGGAGCAAGGGAACGCAGTGAAAGATGAGTGTGAGAGGAGGAGAGGAGAACAATGTGAGGGCTGTTGGGTAAAGAATCACAGAACAGGACATTAGCCAGAAAAAGACAGACTTAGAGAGAGAATGCTGAAGATGATGGTACTAGATTACACTCTAATGGAATGAAAGGACACCTGTGGAAGATCGAATCTGAATGTGGGAATCCAAGGGTAGGGTATTAAATTAAATTGCAGTATTATATTAAATGTAATTAAATTATTCTAGACATCAAAATCTGTAACGTAGAAAGGTTTTTATATTTCAAAATTAATTAAGCTCGATTTTTGTAAAAAAATTACCTCACTTAGACATCAAGGTCATATTAATTTGCATGTGCATCAAAATGCATTTGAACATTTAAAATAACACTTAGCCTATTTACATTAGGAAATTATACTTATGAAATAATATAATTAAATTATATATCATTTAGAATGTTAATTAATAATTAAGGTCCCCTGACTCTTTCAGGCTATAAGTCGTTACGCCTGTAGGTGGTGACATGTGACTGTCTGAAGTCAATGAATAATTCCTTCAACTGATTCGTTTCAAAAATACTCATTCATTCAGGAATTAAACAAGTTATGGGCTGCATCCAAATATCCATTCTCCCACATTTGAATGCCTATAACTAGAATTCAATGGATTGAAAATTGTAGCGTGAACGGCCTTTAATTGACCCTTTGCCAGGAGTTTGATTGACAGGTGATCTGACCAATCAAAATGTTGATCTGCCTATTTGTTCGACAAACAAACCAGACAGGAGAATAGATTAACATTGGTGGACTTGAAAAATGGTCTGTATTGACACCTTTTTGTGGTTGAAAAAAGATACCTTCTGATGTTCATTCATGTTTATTTTGTGCTTTACTAGAAAAGAGGAAGAGATGATCGGTTCATGTGCCGCTTGAAGTGAGGCGCTACAGCAGTCTGTCACGACATATTGAAGAGCCAGAAAACAGTATTTATTGTTTGCATTTCTTAAAAAATTACAGAACTTTTCATACAAACAATAACCTGCTCTGTCTTGTCTGTCGACGCATTGTCAGTTTCCTCTTAGCTTTGCCATGTATTTTTCACTGTGTGAGAACACGATGTGATGTGAGAGCTCCATGGCTTGTCGGACATGTCAACAGTAACTAAGTGGGGAGGGTTTCTCTGGGAAGGGTCAATTTGTGGTTCGCTTTTAATGTTTTTTGATGATGGAGGAAAAATACAGAAAGTAACTAGTAAAGCTCCGTCTAAAATGTAGGTTACTTAGTATTAACTTTTTATTTTTATTTTTTTTAATTATTGAACTTTTGTATAAAATAACAGCACATCCACAGGCCTAAAACAGCACTCTTGCTCATAGCTCAAATGACTTAAGGTCTTGTAATAAGTTTAATATTCCTCCATTTCAGAACACTGCATTTTTTGTTTTATTGTTTCTCACTTGGTTCATAGAGAATAGGCTAATGTGTTTGTGTGTGTGTAATGTAGGCTCTAGTTTTACAATTTTACAGTTTTACAATGGACAGCATTGATAAGATACACACACACACACAAATATATATGCAAACAGGAGTGAATGGATACAGATGGAGAAAAAAGGGGGAAAATGATGAATAACTTTACCGTAAAGAGCTGTAATGCCTCCCAGCTTTAGCTTACATTTCAGTGCTTAGATAGCATCTCAAAAGCGCTGAGTTTAATCTATAGGGTCGTATACGTTTTCCTTTTATTTCCATCTCGCCAGCATTATAAATTCGGCTGGAGAAACGCCACTTAATAGCTAAAACGGGTGTTAGCTATATCAAGAGACTTGAACGATAAAACCGAAGCAGCTGCTTTTAAATTGGCCTTAATGAGAGGCTGTTACTGACGCATGGAGCCCTGACACGCAACCATGCACACACACACACACACACAGACACACACCTTTGTTGCCTGAAGATGGCTCAAAGTTTCTTATAAGGTCAGTGGGTTGCTTCAAAATAAATTTTTATAATTTACAACACAAACCCACATATCATACCATGTTCACGGTGCTCTCTTTCATGTTTAGAGTCAAACACACACAAATGAGACCCTCGGCTATGTTTCAGCAGTGGGCCTTACACCACTCTTGTTGCCATGGGTACACTCAGGACTGTGGAATCCACCCCAGGAGTGTGTGTGTGTGTGTGTGTGTGTGTGTGTGTGTGTGTTTGTGCGCCCAGAACCCAACAGAGATCAGAAGAGCATCACTCTCAAGTTAAGATCGATATCTTACCCCCCACCTTTCTGAACTTCTACACCTCATCACACACAGATGAGTACTGTGCATGCCGCTCGTGAGGATTAGACTGAACACGAGGACAAAAACTGTTGTCATGAAAAAGAAATAATAAGGAAAGAGAGAAGAAACTGGATGGGTGTAATTGCAATTTATTTCCACTTCAGAGCCTGTGGGTTAAAAGAGAGAGAGAGAGTGAGAAATAAAATAGGGAAATCCTTTAATATTCACAGCCTTGAGATGAGATGAGAGAATACAGCCATACCTTCAGGTCCATGAACATAATGAGCTTTTTATTTCACCCCATGTGTGTGTGTGTGTGTGTGAGAGAGAGAGAGCTTTGTGGTCAGGAATTAGGATCATCCACGTCTGAATGCTTTGCACAGTAATTTATGTGTTCATGGAAGCATCTGCCTCTTGCTCTGTTTCTGTGTAGAAAAACTCAAGTCGTAGCTTTTCATTTACAGTATGAGAGTGAAAGAGCTGATGTCACGACACCTGCAGTCTGAGAAACCTTATTCACTGATAAAAATTATTTTCAACAACACATTTCTAAAGAACAGCTCATTCAACATTGACAGATTATTTAAGAAGTGTCACTTAAAGAAATTACTGAGATGTTGACTCTTACGATATATGATCCTGACAAATAAAACTTTTAATAGAGAGATTCAGAGAGCCTATACCATCATGCTTTTAATGCATTTAAAAGTCTCTTTCTTCTCATTTCTTTGCTCAAAAACACAATAAAACAGCGTAATTGCGTGTGTGTGTGTGTGTGTGTGTACCTGTTTTTCTCTTCATGGGGACTTAAACCTGAATACACACAGACTCATGGGGACTCGTGTCATGGTGGGGACCTAAATTGAGGTCCCCATGGATAAACAAGCTAATAAATCACACAGACTTAAGTTTTTTGAAAATATAAAAATGCAGAAAGTTTCCTGTAGGGGGTAGGCTAAGGTGTAGGGCAATAGAATATACGGTCTGTACAGTAGAAAAAGCATTACACCTATGGAGAGTCCCCACAAGGATAGCAAACCAGACATGTGTGTGTGTGTGTGTGTGTGTGTTTGTATGTATATATATATATATATATATATATATATGATAATTGTTTTATATATAAATAGTCGTTAACACTTTACAATAAGGTGTCATTTGTTAACATAAGTTAATGTATTAACTAATATGAACAAACAATGAACAATACATTTATTACACTATTTATTCATCTTTGTTAATGTTAGTTAATAAAAATAGAGTTGTTCATTGTTTGTTCATGTTAGTTCACAGTGCATTAACTAATGTTAAAAAGCACAACTCGTGGTTTTAATAATGCATTAGTAAATGCTGAAATTAACATTAACTAAGATTAATAAATGCTATAGAAGTATTGTTCATTCTTAGTTCATGTTAACTAATGTTGTTAACTAATGTTATTTAATGAACCTTATTGTAAAGTGTTACCAAATAGTCTTTACTGTCACTTTTGATCAATTTGATGCATCCTTGTTATAATGATTTCTCAAAAAAATAAATAAAAAATTAAAATCATCTAAAATGTCTAACCCCTTAAATGACACATAAATACATACAGTACATAGTATAGTGTTTAATGTTTAATGTATAATGTATATTTTTGCAGTGGGCGGGGCTACCTATTTTGACACTGCAGATAAAAAACAAAGCTACTGACAAAATGTTCATGTGTTCAAACATGTGGCTGGTTAGAACAAAAACTCAAGGAACGTACATGGAAGAGAGCTTTTATTGCTTGTCTCTTTATCATCTGCTCAGGACACGGAGTAACAGCATTAATGAATATAAAAATTCTGTCTCTCAGTCTGTCTGTCTCTCCCGTACACATGCACACATGCTTCAATATGCTGTGGCGTTTGTAAATCAATGGAGCAGCATGTAATATCTCTGACTGCTAATGATCGATCACTGAGGCCTTGTTATGTTGCATTAGTTTGAGACCAACTGCCGACAGGCGCTTTTAAACTAATCTGGTCTACTGGGAGGTTTTCATCCTTTCATCTTTCATCCCATCGATTGGGCCGATTTAAGCACACAAGCGTTTATTAGTGAAAATGTACTCAACTTCTGAATATACTGCAAATTTACTGAATTTGACTGTGAAATTAGCATGTTGCTAAGCTAACAACACACAAGGCAGCTCACAAACCAGGTTTTAGAACAGAGCCATTGTGTAGAGTGTGCCCTCTATAAATGTTTCAACATTGTTTTGTTCTCATGTGCTCTTTGTGCAAACTCAGTGAAATCACCACTCAAACAACAAATGAAAAGCAGATAGACAAAAAGTTGATTATGATGGTCTCTCTCTCTCCCACTCCACAAATGTACTCTTATGTCTCATTTACTGTTGTCTCTTTCGTTTCACGCGATACACTATCTATCTATCTATCTATCTATCTATCTATCTATCTATCTATCTATCTATCTATCTATCTATCTATCTATCTATCTATCTATCTATATTCATTAAGTGCATGGCAGATAAAATATTGAATATACAATAGTATACTGACTCTATCTGTAGCTTCTCTGCGTGTTTGTGTGTGTGTCTTTCTCTCTTTGTCTGTCTCTGTTCGGCATCAGCCCTACAGCACACTTGTCTGTTTCATACTTCAGGTGGATGAGCTGATCTCATCCTAATATACATTCATCAGTTGTGGTGGTGGTGTGTGTGTGTGTGTGTGTGTGTTTGCGTGTTGGAGAGAGCAATCTCCTCTTATAACAAAGAGAACAAGTCTCCATTGTCTTTTTCGTATGGATGGGCTACAGGCTGTTATATTTGAAACAACCGTGTGTATGTGTAGTGTGTGTGTGTGTGTGTACACCTTATGGCATGCTTTATTCTAGCAGCACTCTGGCTGATGAAAACAATTTTTCTCTATCTTCTCTGACTTCCCCTCTCTCACTCACACACACACACACACACACACACACATGTAGGTATATGATGACAACAGGACAATGCCGAATGTGTGTGTGGAGTTAAACAGCCTGTAGCTGTAAGATAGGACGACATATCTGCTGTCCGACCCAGAACATTCCTGTAATGTAAGAATGACGTTGAACTAGGACACTTCACACACACACACACACACACACACACATGTTTGTTTTTGTGAAAAGTGGGGACATCCCATAGGCGTAATGGTTTTTATAGTGTACTTATTGTATGTGCTATTGCCCTACACCAACCCTACACCTAAACCTACCCCTTACAGGAAACTGTGCATTTTACAGCAAACTTTCCCCCAAAAAACCTCACTCTGTATGATTTATAAGCGTTTTGAAAAGTGGGGACATGGGTCAATGTCCTGAGATGTCACCTTCACCTTGTAATACCTATGTCATACCTTTGTCATTATACAAATCTATGTCCTGACTTTTCACAAAAACACGCGCACCCACACCCACACACACACACACACGCACACACTCAAACCTCAGTTTAAGCTACATATTTATAGTGTGTGTGTGTGTGTGTGTGTGTGTGTGTGTTGGATGGGGGGAGGGGGGGGGGGGTTACTTGGGTGTGTGAGACTCATCAAACTGGTGGGAGTATGTGGGAACCTGTCACAATAATCGGAAGAGCGGTGTAACCTTACACCTAACTGCTGTGTTCAGTAACACACACACACTTACTCTCTCTCACAAATGCACCGTCACTCAAAACCCCAAACACACACTTTCACCCCGAACCCTTCAGGTAGAGCACCAGTGTCACATTACGGTGTCTGTGAGAAAACACTCACTAAAGCTGTTTATAGTCCTGAGCTCTGCTTTACTGCGGTAAAGAGACTGATAGAGCTCTCATCTGATACAATCACAGAAGGGTGTAGGGTATCCAAAGTTCTGAACAATACACTGGATTTTAGGGTTTTATTTTAAAAACTCTAGATTCTTGTACAGATTATGTGCACTGTAAAAAAAAAAAAAAAAATCATTGACATTTATGGTAAAATACCAGCATCTGTGGTTGCCAGAACTTTTCCGTAAAAAAGTATGGTAGCAACATTTTAGGTTTTACAGACTTAACTTCACAGTAAAAAACAAACAAAAAACAAAAAACATATTTCATTAACTGATTTAATGTGGCTGATTTAATTTAAAGAATCAAAGCTCATCACAAACAGCACAAGTTGAGAAGGGAAATACTGATATATAGAAGGTGTACAGTGTCATTCACACTAAATCTACCTACCTATCTATCTATCTATCTATCTATCTATCTATCTATCTATCTATCTATCTATCTATCTATCTATCTATCTATCTATTTTTCATTTATATCATGCATGCACCACAGTTTTTGCACTTTGTACTATTCACTTATTCCCACTCGGTTTGTAAACCACTGCACTATAACATATAGAAACCATCTGAAGCTGCATGCTGTCTGCAGAGGTTAACATCAAAGTGAATCTAGCAAACATAAAGAATCCCACTGGCACATAGTCACATGCAAGACTCTAGAAATGTTAATTCAGATAAAAAATAAATAAATAAAATCCTTTAATATTGCAGTTGAAAACGTGATACAAACATACACTGTTTACATTATATTCAATACTCACATTTCATTCAATAAATGTAATCACTACAAATATTGGTAGGGATTATTTAGTAGTCTAAACCCAAGCATGTTATGTATTTACACTTGCCCTGACTCAGTTATAACTGTGCGTCAGCCCGGTAACTAAATACCTGCATTTTCTTGGATGTTTGGGGTAAAATGGAGTCCAGCAGAGATGTGTGAATGATTATCTATCTTCATTTTGTTAGAGTTAGATGATGTGCCTGACATATTCTTGACTTTTACACAAAACGTCTTTGTTACCTCTCATACTGTATACAGGGCTTAACACTTTAAGAGTTCATTTTGACCAACAGCTCTATTAAATGTGTTTTTATTTGAGTGACTGTAAACATGAGGGTTTAGGTGTGTTGTAGAGGGCAGGTGGATTATAGTCTCTATAGAAATACGCACACATATAATGTTATGCTGATACATAATGCATATATACCATACACAAAGACCTGTGGTTGGCATGGTAAACATCATTTATTGTGTTCATATGACCTCTGATCTCAGAAAAAGACCAAATACGGCATGACTTATGTGCAGCTATAGAGATAAAAATAACAGAAAGTCGAGCTTGTGTAGGTGTAAATTTATGGAACTGCTCAGATTGTTAAAGTAACAGCACTACTGTTAAAAGTCTCATTGGCCACATACACACACGCTATGCAAATGTATGCAATACCTACACCAGCTCTTGAACTCAGAAAAATGGCTTTAAATTTTATTGATTGAAAATTAAATAATAAATAAAATAATATCTCCAAAAATTACAAAAGAAAAAAAAGTTTCAAGGATGTAATATATCTCTTTTAGATTTGCATAACAATAGCACCTTAAATGCAGTTAATTCAGCTCTAGTTCAGTTCAAATGAGATTAATTCTTTATACCAATACATTGAGTTTTATAGTTGAGCCAAACCCATCTGTTACAGGTTTAGATCATGAGAGATCAAAACGTTGCTATATCACTATCATGAAACTTCTGTGTTCTGTGCACACACAGAATGATAATTTTATGTGATTCACTCCCACATTTAAATGCGTTTGTCACTCCCAAAACTTTGCAGCGTGCATGCAGTGTTTGTTACCTCTTCTTCTGTCTACAACACACACCCACACACACACATTTGCATTTGCTATTGTGTAGCTTCCATCATCTCTCTGTCTAAAGCTGACTGAAGTGTGACTAAACACATTTCCATAAGTCTCATCTCTCCACGGCACATAATCTTCCTCTGTCTCTCTGGCTTTCAGTTCACTTTAGCTTCTTTGTTTGTGAATGTTCAGTATTCATTGTCTTCAAAATATGGAGATCTTCACACAGTATGGGATCTATCAGACTTTTATGGCAGTGGTCCTCGGAGCTTTAATTGTTTACGATGGTGGAGAAGAGTTTATATGGATCAGGAACCGTTTACATAATGTCTCACAGTGCTGCTAGAATTTTCATAAAATATGCATGTGTGCTAAAGATTCCAACACGCAATATATTACGGTGTATGATGGAGACAACGGGAGCATTTGCCTGATTGAGTAATACACACAGCTCTCTTAAAGGGATAGTTCACCCAAAACTGAATATTATGTCATTTTTTAATTTTTTAATTCCAAACATGTATGACGTTGTTTTTTTCTGTGGAACATAAAAGAAAATAATTTGAAGAATGTTGGCATCCAAACAGTTTCAGTTATTGGTTACTTCCACTTTAGGGTCAAAAAATAAGTACATTTTCAATATACCTTCTTTTATGTTTCACATAAAAAAAACATCTGTGGTTCGGAATGACATGAGAGTAAGTAAATGATTTCCGAGTGAACTATCCTTTAAAGCTACAGTGTGTAATTTCATAGCCACTAGTGGCACCAAAAACAATGGCTGCATCTGAAATCACATAACATCTGAGTAAGTACTTCTTTTGAAAAAAAATTATTACCTTGTAACTGTTATTAAATGTGATCCAGGCAAACTTCATCCATCATGTTGTCATTGTCATTTAAGCAGCATCAGTTGTGTCACTTCACTGCCATTCACAAAGCATCATGGGATAGGTAGGTGTCTTTGGATGCACATTTCAACATCTAGCCAGAAATAGTAGATCATCTGGGTACAATCTCATGTAATTTTTTATGAAAATGTGAATTTGGACATGCTACTGTTTTCACATTCTGTTTTTAACCTACTACATATTCGCAAGCAGCCAATGACTGTTTCCAAACATGTTTCCCAAACACTCCCTTTGACTTCTTTTTTTTTTAAAGAAACAAGTAGCACTGCCTCAAACTCACGCCATATAGAACCATTTCAACATCCAATACATTACGCACAGTTTAAAGGTAAAACAAACATGTAATGGTATGGTAGACAAATGAAAGAGCGAAATAGAGATGATTTTAGAGAAGCAGTTAGTCTAATCCCATAAAATACGAACACAGAACATACATAATATATACAGCAGCTTCAGGTCTGTACTTATACCCTAGTAGGCTAATCATTTATTTATTTATCAAAGTTCAACTTTAAGAAAGCTCAGAACATGATGATAATATTAATGAATCACTTAATTTAACTCATGTTTTAGACTCCATGATGACTTTTTTGATTTGATTTTGTACAAGATTGTTTTTGTTCCGGACTGTTTTGGACATCCTCCATGATCCTACACCAACGAACAGGCAGAAGGATCCTCTTACAAGACAGTCTGTCACTTAACAGCGAGATTTACCATTAATCTACCTGCAAACAATCCCAAACCCAAGTTTAAAGAGATTAAACAACATCTTTAGTACATCTGTCAAGTAAGAATGAAAGGAAAGAACAGAAATATCACTTGAGAACCTGAGGAGATCAAACATGTATGAAGAGAAGAAAAACACTCAGGGATAAAAATGTATAAATTGAAAATACAAGAAGCACAAAATTGCAAATAGACGAAAATCACAAACTCCTGTTTGGTCACGTAGGAGGCTGTAGCAAATAAAGCACGCAAATATTTTAAAAATCCACCAAAAATAGTACTTTGAAAAATTTTTGTTTTCAATGTACTATCAGTTGTTACATATTCTAATCTCTCTTTGTTTGTGGAGAAGAAAATCTTCATGCAGGTTAATGGAATTTGTTGTACCTGTCAGCATCTGCTTTAGGCGGCATCAAAGGTTAGATGCAGATGTACATATGGTTGTACTCACAGCACACAAACACAAAACTGACATGTTTATGGACCGGAGAAATCGACACAGTAAAGGAGATCAGAACAGAGGACCCTGGGAAAGGTCAGAGGTCACCGACAGCTGTCACCCTTCACATTAACACCTCGAGATGTGAAGATGATTCTGATCGGACATGGTGGTCCCCTGGGGCACAGGTACAGGAAGGGAGAGAAAGTCTGTCATCAGATGAGTCAACTGTACAACAGAGACGAGCCTGAAGACAGTTAGTGATGGGACGTCCGACTCATTTCCGCAAATTGGCTCTTTGAACAGTTTGTGTCAACAAACCTGTTCAAAAAATATTTCAACAGTTCTTTTAAGTCGTCAGCAGTGTGTAAAGCCATATGTTGGCAAAAAATGTTATTACTTAATTTTCAGGACAGCTTTATTAATAAGGCTGTTTATTGTAATAAAAATAATACAAATATTTATTAAAAATGATTTAATGATGGGGGAAAAACTTCTCAAGAATTAGATTCTTTTAACAAGGCTTTTTTCATCATTATGGACCCATCAGGTTTTTTGACGTCATGTTCTTATGAAATTATCAATATTAATTGTAATTTAAAAAAACATGCTTGTCGTAGAAGAGGCATATACATTTCTGAATTGCATTTGTAAATATTTATATATAAAATAATGAATTTCATGGGTTTCCATGTTTTATGGGGACATTCCATACACGTAATGGTTTTTATACTGTACAAACTATATATTTTATCACCTAACCATACCCTTAAATGTAATCTTTTAAATAAATAAATAATTTATCAGCTGTTTTCCTCATGGGGACCAATAATATCCCCACGAGATCTAATATTTTGGGTATTACTATGCTATTACTATGCAATATAGTAAATACCAGGACCACACACACACACACACACACACACACACACACACACATATAGTCATATTCCTTGTGTCTCAGTTCACTACTGCATGATCACACACACGCACACACACACACACACACACACACACACACACTCACGAATGCACCCACACTGTTGGGTCACATTGCCCCTATTCAGACAGGAAATGACAGAAACATGTTATGATGGGAAAATGTAAAATATATGTCAATCAATTTGACAAGCTTGTGACAGAATGCAAATGAAAGAGACTGTCCTCTCATTCTTGTGTGTGTGTGTGTGTGTTGCATTTGGGCTGTTGGTAAAACCCATCCCAAGCTGAGTCAGTGTTTGTAATTGTGTTTGTGTTTAAATTGATATTGAACGAAATGTTCTCTTGCAGAGGCTCAAACAACATTATGCTCAGCTTTCAGTATCTGACCTCATCACAAGACAAAAAGAAAGATAAAGCTATTGAGGTGACACTCAGAGAGAGAGGGAGAGAGAGAGAGAGAGCGAGAGAGAGAGAACAGAAAGGTTAATGATAAAAAAAAAACACACACACACACTGGGACTGAAAAAAGCTGAGAGAGACAAAAAATGGACAGGCGCTGGAAAATAAGTGAACATGAAGAAGCAAATTGAACAGAAAATGTTCAATCTTCCCCTCATTCTCTCTCTCTATATTGATCTTTTTCTTTTGACTGATGAAGTCAAGCAGAGATGATAAACAGATGCTGATGGTTTTCACTGTTAGCACAGCTCTGACACACTGCGATGCTAACTCACTTCACACAGCAGAATAAGAGCTCTGACGGAGTGTTTGATGAAGAAGAATGCATGAAGATGCATTTTAAGAGTCAGACCATCCTGAAACCAAGCTGGAATGCTGAGAATTGGATTTCAAAAAACTCATCTGGACCTTCCTCTCTCATATTCAGAGTTCTCAACATTTGCATCAAATTAAAATACATCTTTTAGTCTAAAGAATGAATATTTATGATACCGTGTCAGATTTTCAAATAGATTCAAGCGGATAGGAACTGTACTCACAGGTAACAAGTTTTGAAATGTTTTGAAAATGTTGAAATGTCCTGTTTTCTTACCGGATTATAACATTACTCAAAGGTTATAAAAATGATTCTTACAATGTTCTACTAATTTTAATTATTACCCAACATATAACAATATTTTGATGTTTATTTTGATATTCTAAGAATGATTTAAAGGTTACAGAGAACGTTTCTTAGAATGTCACTCAAGTACAAATAACATTATAAGGATGTTAAGGTTGTTTTAAGAATATTTTCTCTCAATGTTTTGAGAACATATGAATAAAGTTATAAGAACGCTCCATTCACATGCACATTTATATAACATTAGTTAAAGTTTTGAGTACATTGAGTGACATAAATAGTATGTGCATAGTGCACATATGGGCTGATTCTTCTGAAGTACACCTGTTATGACACAAACACACAGTCAAACTTAATTTGGTAGTGTGCACAAAGACACATGAATGTTTGAACACACTTTCAATAAAGTATACTTTCGGCTAGCGTTCATGTCAAAACTGAAGTACACTTTGGGCTTTACTTGTCTTATAGGGATTATGGAGGAAGTAATGAAGGAAGAAAAAAGGACGAGAGCTCACTCTCTTTGATTTTGGATGGCTGTGTTGTTGGATGTTGTTGACGCGAGAGCTGCGTCAGACTTAATGATGATGAAAGGAACCTTTCTTCTTCAGACCATGTGCTCGTGTGCATGCCAACACTTTTATACACACACACCGTCCTACAGAGTTCAGAGCTCTTGGCTCAAGGTGTTGGTTTGAGGTAAATTTTCTCAGAAAGAGTGTATATGGGCACTTTTGCATGTGTAGTATTTGCAAGAGAGCTGCTGTGAATCAATGTAAGTCACTTTGGATAAAAGCAGCTGCCAAATTTATGAAGGAAAAAAAACAAAGAACATCTGAATCAGAATATCTTCAGTGCTTGTGTGGGAGACTCATTAAATCCTGAATCAGATGAAACATATTTTTATTTTGTTTTGGTAGTGTTCAAAGTTAACAATGAAGATCTGTCAGTGGTAGAAGCGCTTCAACACATCTCAATTGCCAAGTCTACAAAATCAGTATGTATTTCTAAATAATCCATCGGCTGCATCAAACCAGCCCCTGCAGGTCTGAATGTGAAACCACAGCAGAACACATTTGTCAATATCATACAGGCCTCAGGATTAGGAAACTGATTTCTCAAGTGGCTAAACCAGAACGAAGGGAAGTTTTGTCAATTAGTAAATGGAGTAAATGGAGTTAGAGGAGGTCTGATCGATCGTTCCACCATTCCTTGCGCGTACACGCAAAATCATCCAGAAACAGAGCAGGAAAAAGAACGAATTTGAGAAAAGTTATTTTGTAGAAACAAAGGCCTGCAGCAGTAAGCTCGGAGCCTATATAGTGAGACTTTTGAGGTGAGAGGAAAAGAAAAGGCTGAACCATCAGAACAGTAAATTGAAGGCTAAAGAAAGGGCTATCTGCCAGGTTTCAAGCCAATAAATATCAAATGACTTAATGATCAGTCATTAGGGACTGCCATCAGAAAAAAAGAAACCTTTTTCTGTCAGGATCATCTCAACAATGGCTTCATCAGATAAAGCTGAACTCGCTTCATGTCTGAACATCAACACTTCCAGAATCTCAATGGAATCAATAATCACATTTTCATAATCCATAATACAGTGTTTCCCCACCGATCCCAGATCTCATCAGTATCTCATTAAAGCGTCTCCATTGTCTCGTTGGAGAGTCGAGCGACGTCTCGCTTGTACCATCTCATCTGAATATATCAGAGATTCCCTGATGGCTCAAAGAGTGTTTTGTGCATGTGGAGAACTGTGTTATTCTGTTGAGCGGTGTCATTCTTTAAACCAATTACTCTAGACGCTCGACGACACGCAGATGAAGTGAGGGAACCATCAAGAGGGCCAAAGGAGGAGAGAGGGATGGAGAGAGACGCCATCACTTAGGTTTTGGAGAGAGATAAAACAGAATGAGAGCAGAAGAGAGACACTCTCAGGCTATGTTCAGAATGAATATATTCTGTACAATGCCTACATTGTGAAACACTGCATATAGGCCTACAGTATGCAATAAGAATGTTACATGATAATGCATTGTGTTTTTAATTGAATTAAAATGTGTTAAATGCATTTTTAAAAATTTTGTTTTACCACAAAACATATAAAATAAAATAAATTAATACAAATTAAAAAAAAAAAAAAAACTTTGCAACTACATGTCAACTAGCAGTAATTAGAGTATTAGTAGATTGTCTGCTTAATATTTCCTAACACTTTATTTTGATGGGTCCACAACATACAACATACCGAGTATGAGAAACTTTGCAAGTATATGTCAATTTATTCTACTAACCCTACTGAGAGTTAGTAAACATGTAGTTGAAAATGAATGAGACTTAGCTGACATGTAGTTAGAAAGTTACTTATAGTTAGTAGAATGTCTAAAGTGGACTATCGAAATAAAGTGTAACCAAAATCAAATGTGTAGCTAAGCTACCTTCCCATTGGCCATGTAGTGTTGCTAGATTTCATATTATTTATCATTTCAGTAGCAAAAACTTTGCTAATTAGGTGGCTGTGCCGTGTTGAGAAACAATACAATGTTATGTTTCTCTACCACTATTTCAGCAACCAAGTCCCGTGTCCGGAATTTTCTTTTCGGCTTTTAGAAACAGAATTAGCGATGCCTGGTTCGTGTTTATCATAGCTCCATTGGTTTCAATGGGTCTACGTCGTAGACTCTACGATGTACTTCAGCTTACGATATTCAGTCTGAATCAATCGAACAGTTCACTCGTTTAGAGCGTTTTTTTTTTTTTTCTTAATCTGTAAAACGATGACAGTAAACTTAAGAACAAAAAGAACAAAAACAGTGCTGAATGATGTCAATATTTGACCTAATATTTTACCAATCAATTCAAACAAATCCATTCGTTTGACAGCAATGAATGAACGACTCAGGTAGGCTAGATGTTTACACATATTAAATCGAATTAAATAATTTAATATTTCTTATTTAGGCATACAGTGTATAGGCCTACATATTGTGCATAGTTTATATGCATCCATAAGAGCAGTATAATATTATGCTACAGTGTTCCGCACATCATGTCAGCTTTGGTCTGGTGAACTGATGAGATTTTGACACAGTCATTTGGAGATGGAGGAATGGCAGAGGCCATATGGCTGAATTACATATGGCAGATGAGAGTCTGTCATTTCAGAAGGAGGTGGAGGGCAAGAGAGGGATAGAATAATATTACTCAAGAGAAGAGAACAGACCTTCAAGACATTAAGAGGCAGGAAATAGCCTCACTCAGTCCTGTCAGGAACTGTAGAGGCTGACCCTTAAAGTGACTCTTTTTTAAAACACAATTCCTCAAGTCACTCTGCTGTTTGACCTGTTTTAGTAAGTCGTGATGGTGTAAATGAACTAAATGAAAGAAATAAAAGACTGAACCACACTCACACACGGAAGTGCAGATATCCTCAGCTGTCTCTGGTTGCGTTTAATAGCCCGTATCCCCTGATAGTGCTTTGCAAAGTTGGCTTCATAAGGTATTCAGCCATCCTAAGAGAGATTTAAGGTCCTGTATAGAGTACATGTTCAGTCTGAAGGCCACTTCATACCGCACAGGGAACAAGTGTATAGGCCTATTGAAATTGAACTTCACAGGAACTAGAAAGAGACATAGTAGTGCACAAAATGCGACTGTTAAAATGCTGTTATTATCATAACCATGGAGTACATAATGGCTAAGAAGACACATAAATAATATAATTTAATCAAATTTTATTTCAGTTTTAGCGATATAGAATGACAAATTAATATTCTAAATTAATAAATAAAGTGTAGTTTATATGAAAAAAAAAAAAATAATAATATATATACAGTGAGGAAAATAAGTATTTGAACACCCTGCTATTTTGCAAGTTCTCCCACTTAGAAATCATGGAGGGTCTGAAATTGTCATCGTAGGTGCATGTCCACTGTGAGAGACATAATCTAAAAAAAATCCAGAAATCACAATGTATGATTTTTAACTATTTATTTGTATGATACAGCTGCAAATAAGTATTTGAACACCTGAGAAAATCAATGTTAATATTTGGTACAGTAGCCTTTGTTTGCAATTACAGAGGTCAAACGTTTCCTGTAGTTTTTCACCAGGTTTGCACACACTGCAGGAGGGATTTTGGCCCACTCCTCCACACAGATCTTCTCTAGATCAGTCAGGTTTCTGGCCTGTCGCTGAGAAACACGGAGTTTGAGCTCCTCCAAAGATTCTCTATTGGGTTTAGGTCTGAGACTGGCTAGGCCACGCCAGAACCTTGATATGCTTCTTACAGAGCCACTCCTTGGTTATCCTGGCTGTGTGCTTCGGGTCATTGTCATGTTGGAAGACCCAGCCTCGACCCATCTTCAATGCTCTAACTGAGGGAAGGAGGTTGTTCCCCAAAATCTCGCAATACATGGCCCCGGTCATCCTCTCCTTAATACAGTGCAGTCGCCCTGTCCCATGTGCAGAAAAACACCCCAAAGATGATGCTACCACCCCATGCTTCACAGTAGGGATGGTGTTCTTGGGATGGTACTCATCATTCTTCTTCCTCCAAACACGTTTAGTGGAATTATAACCAAAAAGTTCTATTTTGGTCTCATCTGACCACATGACTTTCTCCCATGACTCCTCTGGATCATCCAAATGGTCATTGGCAAACTTAAGTCGGGCCTGGACATGTGCTGGTTTAAGCAGGGGAACCTTCCGTGCCATGCATGATTTCAAACCATGACGTCTTAGTGTATTACCAACAGTAACCTTGGAAACGGTGGTCCCAGCTCTTTTCAGGTCATTGACCAGCTCCTCCCGTGTAGTTCTGGGCTGATTTCTCACCTTTCTTAGGATCATTGAGACCCCACGAGGTGAGATCTTGCATGGAGCCCCAGTCCGAGGGTGATTGACAGTCATGTTTAGCTTCTTCCATTTTCTAATGATTGTTCCAACAGTGGACCTTTTTTCACCAAGCTGCTTGGTAATTTCCCCGTAGCCCTTTCCAGCCTTGTGGAGGTGTACAATTTTGTCTCTAGTGTCTTTGGACAGCTCTTTGGTCTTGGCCATGTTAGTAGTTGGATTCTTACTGATTGTATGGGGTGGACAGGTGTCTTTATGCAGCTAACGACCTCAAACAGGTGCATCTAATTTAGGATAATAAATGGAGTGGAGGTGGACATTTTAAAGGCAGACTAACAAGTCTTTGAGGGTCAGAATTCTAGCTGATAGACAGGTGTTCAAATACTTATTTGCAGCTGTATCATACAAATAAATAGTTAAAAAATCATACATTGTGATTTCTGGATTTTTTTTTTTAGATTATGTCTCTCACAGTGGACATGCACCTACGATGACAATTTCAGACCCCTCCATGATTTCTAAGTGGGAGAACTTGCAAAATAGCAGGGTGTTCAAATACTTATTTTCCTCACTGTATATATATATATATATATATATATATATTTCTTGTGGACCAAAACAGAATATTAGAATGATTTCTGAAGGATCATGTGACACTGAAGCTGAAAATTTAGCTTTGCCATCACATGAATAAATTACATTTTAAAATATATTAAAATAGAAAACAAATGTTTTAAATATTTTACATTTTAATAATATTTTACAGTATCCCCCTGAATGGAATTTCTGAATGGTAGTTTATACATGAGAAATATTAAAAAATTATGAAAATATGTGAAATTGGTAAGCTTATACTACAGCCATATTAAGCTATATTAAATATAATATAAAATCTTACATGAAACTCCTACTCAGTGTGTAGGGAGCAGTAAACATAGGGACCCTATGAATAGGAACACTGCTTCTGTCCCACTCTTTCCTGTTTTTTAAATTCCAATCATACACAAACACTCAGTGTCCATGTGGGCTGGCACTACATTCAACCTAAAAAGCCTATTTGATCAGTCTCCACACATTTCTCATCTAGGATGTATTTACTTTTTCTATTTTTTATCTTCAAAAATCACCCGTGTGCATTGCAGCTCTTTGGATTTTGTGTTTCAGCTGTGTTTTGCTACAAGAATGTGAATCAGAGAGTATATACAGGAGTGTGTGTGTTTAACTTTACTCTTTGCTGCATACGCATGTACACACACACACACACACACACACACAACAAACAACTGCTAACAGCACAGCAGCGACACACAAAGAGCCTGCTGGAAGTAACCTATGCAGCCAGCATGTTAATGTCATCCAGCGTTAAGGAGTCGTGTACGTCTGTGTGTGTGTGTGTGTTGGTATGAGAGTGTGAGTGTGTTTGCCCCTCAGCGTCATGACAAACAGACTCAAACAGAGGGCAGAAAGCCGCCCAGTGGCCGTGTTAGATGTGCTGTTCTCTTTAGATTCTGTGAATACCTGCCGATTGCTCCCCATGGTGCTAATAAACCCTGTGACCCACTGCTTTGCTCATTTATGCTTGTACACTTGTTAATATTTATGCTGCCATTAAACATTAATGCCCAGAGCCAATATTACGACA
The DNA here is from genome assembly GCF_012432095.1 of Onychostoma macrolepis. Classification (NCBI taxonomy): domain Eukaryota; kingdom Metazoa; phylum Chordata; class Actinopteri; order Cypriniformes; family Cyprinidae; genus Onychostoma; species Onychostoma macrolepis. The sequence goes on from NC_081163.1 coordinate 18,836,347, forward strand.
GACACTCCAATCAAATTCAACTTACTTAACTTTATCTCATAAAGTCGCTATTTGTTTCACTGCTGCCTCATTATTCTGCGATTTACAGTCCACAAACATGACACAAAGAGGTTTCTGTGTGGGCTCGTTGGGTCTATTTATGGAAATCTGTCTGCATTACATTCATGAAATGTATGGGTGTGTGTTTGTGTAATAGTGATGTTACATTTATCTTTCCCTGTTTGACAGCAATGGGAACCAGAGCACAGCAGAAGTGAGGTCACCTTCCCATCTGAAACAACAAGGACATGTTTGTTGGGGGAGGAGATGGACAGGAAGTGTGTGTTAAGTGTTGAGGTCCCCCTGGATAACTAGTGTTGTTCTCACGGGGGTCTTAATAGCATCTCAGGGGAGTGGATCCTGATCCATTTACCTTGTGTTGTCTCTCCGATGTCGCTTTCTTCCTGACCCTCTCTCTTTTTCTCGCTCTGATGTGACACATGCGACAGGTAAGAGAGATTGACGGTGCCGGGTAACGCAGAGAGCGTCTGTGTTCACACGCGTTCCCAGAATCCTGCTGGGTTTTGAATGGTGGGTCATCTCCCATTAGCTCCTGCGTCCTTCTGAACAAACAAACTTTTATAAGGTCGCAAACAACCTCCCTCACACAAACACATGAGTAAACATATCTGACCCTTCCTGAGTACTGTGTGAATGAAGGAATGTCCACTCACACAAATACATGCGTTTACCTAGCTGACATCAATTAGACTTCTATTGTTTTTATTCTAAGCTAGTTACAATGACTACGGACTAAAGGCCCATTCACACCAAGCACGATAACTATAAAGATAACGATAAAGATATAGTTCTAAAAATTGTTCTCAATATTAAAGAATAGCAGAGTCCACACCGCAGCTATAACGATAAAGGCTCAGAGAAACGATATTGTTGGAATCACTTTCAGAACGATTTTTTTCAGCTGATGAACGCGTTACAATACAATACAATAAAATACAATATTTATTTGTAAAGCACATTTGAAAACAACCAAGGTTGACCAAAGTGCTGTACAGAATAGAATAAAAAACACAGAAATAAGATGGATACAAGACTATCAAATTTAAAACACAACACTAACAAAACAACAATTTAACCAATGATCAAGGGGTATTGAAAGCTAAAGAGAAGAGATATGTCTTTAGAGCAGACTTAAAAGCAGAAATAGAGGGGGCTAATCTGATATGAAGAGGTAGACTATTCCAGAGTTTTGGACCTGTAGTCGCAAAAGCGTGATCACCTCGTTTTTTAAGTCTACATCTAGGCACGATGAGTAGACAGAGATCACTAGATCTCAATGTTCTAGAAGGTGTGTGTGGATGAAGCAGGTCTGTCAGGTACTGAGGGGCCAAATTGTTGAGGGCTTTATACACAAATAGAAGTCATCAATAGAAGAAATCAATTCTATATTTGATGGGTAACCAGTGCAATGCTGATAAAATAGGGGTTACTGGCATTTTGCTCTAGCTGAAAACGAGAGAGAGAAGACTGAGAAACACCGTAATAAAGCAAATTGCAATAATCTAAGCGAGTTGTTACAAAAGCATGGATCACCGTTTGGAAATGACTCTGTGATAAGAAGGGTTTTACTTTAGAAAGTTGAAGGAGATGATAAAAACATCTTAGCAATGATCTGTTTGTCAAATTTTAAGTTATCTTTAAAATGATCGTTCTTGGTGTGAACGGGGCTTAACCTCACCCAGTTCCTGAAGTACAACTGAAAAACACACTTTAAAGAAAGGTTTTGAAGGATTTAGCAAACTTCTGAGGAATTACTGACCCTTCACCAACCCCTGCCTGACAGACCAATACTACTATAGCAGCTGTCCACCACCATCCACCACATTAGCAGACATTATTTTTCTCTTCTAATGCATATCTGTGGAGGACCTCTGTGTTTGGATAGTTTAGGAGTAATTTTACAAAAATGAAAAAAAAAAAAAAAAACAGTTTAGGAAATAAACTGAAATTACAGTTTTTCTCAGTCGCTTTGGTGCATTTCTCGAATCATCCTTAATATTTGCAAAGAAGTATATGCATTTCTCAAAACTATGCATACAAACAGCACCCCACAATGGATTTCCTGCAAAAGCCTGTAACTTACTCAAAATCTTTAATTCATCTCTCAAAAGTAAGTATTTATGTCAATGATCATATCAGTGCCATCAGAATGAAAAGTCCTTGTGTCATTGTTCACAAACAACATAGTCAAAATGCTTAGTCATGTTATCAATATAACAGTGCACTCTGTTACAGTTTTTTTTTCAATTGCTAACAAGCATTGTTCAATGCTGAAACGACATTTTCAAAACTGTTCACACATTCAGCGATACAGAAGTCTATGTGGACCAAACTGTGAATCATTTTTCATTGCTTTCAGACAAAATGCATGCAATGACCACATTTTTTAAATGTTTTGTCACACTTTTGTCATTCATACTCCACAACCTGCAAAACACTGTAAATTTTCAGCACATTTTTCAAATGCTAACATACTGCTTTCAAAACTGGTAAAAGCACATTCAAATCAGAACAATGGAAAATGTCCATTTCTGCAGGAATTATATTGAAATATAAAATCTTAGCAGAATATTTATTATGAAATTGAATAATAATTATTCCAAACACAACTAAATGCAATTTCAGCTGAAAGCCAATTCAAATGTCCTATTTTTAGTCTTCGTCTTCTTTCTTTCTTTTTTGGTTATCTTTTGATAAAAGGATGGCTTTGGAATGATTTTGTTTGGAAACATGGATCAGGGAAGACACATTGGTGGGGAAAAGAGTGGCAGAGAGAGGGAGGACTAGAACCCTCATAGTACTGAACATCCATCCATTTATTCCATACATTTTCCCTAGCGCTTGTCCTATGTAGGGTCAGGAGGCTGGAGCCTTTCATGGGTCATAGGCAGGAAAACCCCCTGGACAGATGGCCAGTCCATCACACACATTCATACTCACACTCACTTACAGTCTCCAGTTCACCTGTCCTGTATGTCTCTGGATTGTGGGAGAAACCCAGAGGAAACCAACATCAACACAGAGAGAACATACAAACTCAACACTCAAAGGTCTTGTGGGACTCCAATACTGCACATACAGTACCTCATTATACTAGACTAATGATTTTAATTTTTTGGTAATTATTGCTTCAGAATTTATTTTTATTATATATTTTTTTCTTAACTTTTTATATATATTTACATTTACATTTACATTTATGCATTTAGCAGACGCTTTTATCCAAAGCGACTTACATTGCATTCAAGTTACAGTTTTTACATTTGATCAGCTCTTGCTTTCCCTGGGAATCAAACCCATGATCTTGGCGTTGCTAGCGCCATGCTCTACTATTTGAGCTACAGGAAAGCATGTAGCATTATATGTACTTTTATTTTTCACAAGTAAATTTTGTAAATGTTGATGGGTTTTGTTTTTGGTATATAAAGAAATAGGGTGGAAATGCTGCTTTTCACTTTAATTACAGGTGCATCTCAATAAATTAGAATGTCGTGGAAAAGTTCATTTATTTCAGTAATTTAACTCAAATTGTGAAACTCGTGTATTAAATAAATTCAATGCACACAGACTGAAGTAGTTTAAGTCTTTGGTTCTTTTAATTGTGATGATTTTGGCTCACATTTAACAAAAACCCACCAATTCACTGTCTCAACAAATTAGAATACTTCATAGGACCAATAAAAAAAAACATTTTTAGTGAATTGTTGGCCTTCTGGAAAGTATGTTCATTTACTGTATATGTACTCAATACTTGGTAGGGGCTCCTTTTGCTTTAATTACTTGCTTTAATCATTTTAATTACAATTCAGCGTGGCATGGATGTGATCAGTTTGTGGCACTGCTGAGGTGGTATGGAAGCCCAGGTTTCTTTGACAGTGGCCTTCAGCTCATCTGCATTGTTGGGTCTGGTGTCTCTCATCTTCCTCTTGACAATACCCCATAGATTCTCTATGGGGTTCAGGTCAGGCGAGTTTGCTGGCCAGTCAAGCACACCAACACCATGGTCATTGAACCAGCTTTTGGTACCTTTGGCAGTGTGGGCAGGTGCCAAGTCCTGCTGGAAAATGAAATCAGCATCTCCATAAAGCTTGTCAGCAGAAGGAAGCATGAAGTGCTCTAAAATTTCCTGGTAGATGGCTGCGTTGACTGTGGACTTCAGAAAACACAGTGGACCAACACCAGCAGATGACATGGCAGCCCAAATCATCACTGACTGTGGAAACTTCACACTGGACTTCAAGCAACATGGATTCTGTGCCTTTCCACTCTTCCTCCAGACTCTGGGACCTTGATTTCCAAATGAAATGCAAAATTTACTTTCATCTGAAAAGAGGACTTTGGACCACTGAGCAACAGTCCAGTTCTTTTTCTCCACAGCCCAGGTAAGACGCTTCTGACGTTGTCTCTGGTTCAGAAGTGGCTTGGTAGCCCTTTTCCTGAAGACGTCTGAGCACTGACTGCAGCTTCAGTCCACTCCTTGTGAAACTCTCACAAGTGTTTGAATCAGCTTTGCTTGACAGTATTCTCAAGCTTGCAGTCATCCCTGTTGCTTGTGCACCTTTTCCTACCCAAATTATTCCTTCCAGTCAACTTTGCATTTAATATGCTTTGATACAGCACTCTGTAAACAGCCACAGCTTTCAGTAATGACCCTCTGTGACTTACCCTCTTTGTGGAGGGCGTCAATGTTCGTCTTCTGGATCATTGCCAAGTCAGCAGTCTTCTCCATTATTGTGGTTTCAAAGAACAAGAGATACCCAGAATTTATACTGTAGGGATGGTCATTTATTCAAACTCAAATGTAAATATTCTAATATTTTGAGATACTGCTTTTTGACTTTCATGAGCTGTAAGCTCTAATTATCAAAATTAAAACAACAAAAAAAAACTTTTGAAATGTTTTACTTTACATGCAATGAATCTAAAATATATGAAAGTTTCACTTTTTGAAATAACTTACAAGAAAAAATGAACTTTTTCACATTCTAATTTATTGAGATGCACCTGTATTTGTGCTGCAATACAGTTGTATAAGATGTTATTCTTATCCAATAATGAAATACTTATAACTTAAATTTTAAAGTTAATCGATTATGTAATGATTCCTGTTATGAATTGTTCCCAGTGTTATGATGAAAAAAGCTTATTTTGAGACCTATATGAAATGTTTTGTTGGTCTGAGTAAGTTTTGGAGGTGAGATCAACTGTTTGGCCAAGATTCGTGTTAGTAATGCAGACTGTATGAAAAGTTTTGAAAATGTGGTTTCAGTATTGAACAATGCTTGTTAGCAATTGAAAAAAAACTGTAGTATTACCTGATGTAAACTATGACAACAGTTTGGATGATAGTTACTGTACTGAAATGCAGAAGGCTGCGCTTCTTATTTATGCCATATATCCATTTTAAAAGTACAAATTTACACATTACTGTATGTGCGATATTGATTGAAAGAGACTGTTTCGAAATGTTTGAATTATTGAGGATATGGTTGATCTCCCAATATTTAGCTACACCCTTCTGCCACTTTTAGGCCATGATTGACAACATAGTCCACAACAGTGGCCCTTATTTCAATTGATATGCGCCTCTGTCCTTGGCCTCTTCCTCTGTTTTGCCTCTGTATCCTTCCACCATGCATCCTTACTCCTCTTCTTCCTCTCGGCTGTTGACCCTGATAATTTTCTGGATGTTCATCCATTTTCAGGATGAACATCCAGTAACTCTTGTTTTGTCCTCTGTCTATATGCTTTCCAATTGAAGATTCATGAGATGCACCTTTGAGCTATTTCAGAGAACCGGTTTATAATTGGTTGATCTATATTCTCTTCATTAGTGAAAGTCAAGATTCATTTTCACAATTCATGGCAAATTTACAAAATGTCTAATAGAAATGTGTAGAAAATATGCTTGACAGTTTATGACAACTAGATCAACCATTTTGCATTTAAAGGTCCCATGGCATGAAAAATTCACTTTATGAGGTTTCTTAACATTAATATGAGTTCCCCTAGCCTGCCTATGGCCCCCCAGTGGCTAGAAATGATGATAGGTATCCTGCTTCACCTTTGAGAAAATGAAAGCTCAGATGGCCCAATCTGGAATCTTCCCTTTATGTCGTCATACGGGGAAAGGTTACCTCCCCTTTCTCTGCTTTGCCCGCCCATGAGAAAATGAGCTACTACTGTGGGAGGTGAGCACAATATTTTTTTTTTTCCCTCGAGAGACATCATGGCTTGCAAACGAGCGAAGCATGACAGTTACTCAGTATTTGGATGTACAAATGAACACCGTAGTATTTTTTTAGTTCCTTCATCCGAGCCTATGGCTAGCATTAGCTACATGATAATAACTGTAACATCATACATAAACAAACCAACTAATGTACCATATCCAGACACAATATTTTAAACTAACCAATAGGATACGTCCTGCTGTAGCTGCTGAGTTGCAACTTCTTCATCCGGTGCTTCTCCATCCGGATCAGATTCTGGGTCAAACTGAAAAGCTTGAAGGACTATCCCTGCGTCCCAGTGTGCATACTATCCACCCTATCTACCCTAAATAGTATTGAAAATTACTAATATCACATAGACTTTAGGATGGATAGTGTGCACATTGGTACGCAGGCTGTGTGTCTACGAGCCATTGCGATACATCCACTGTCAACATTAGCGCATGGTAGCGCAAGCTGCTTAAGGCCACACACCCACCCTCCACCTTGCCCCGCCTCTCTCCTCCTCATTAGCATTTAAAGCTACAGACACAGAAATGGCACGTCCTAGGGAAAGCTCATTGTGGGACTGGCTCGTAGTGGCTGAAATTCTGACTTATACGATGAACTAATGACTTGATGTTTTGAGGGGTAAGACTATTGCACGGAGAACTATATAATACATCTTGAGCAACATGATATTAACAACTGATAATGTAGGAAAGTGCAGACAAATGTACATAATCAGTTGCATGAATGTACCAAAGCAATTGAAACTTGTTCAAAAGAATGAGAAACTGCTTTTATGATATGCACAAGTGACTAGATGATGTGGAGGTTGAACAAGTAGTTTTGAAATCTGATCTGAGAAATGCACCAAAGCGACTGAGAAAAACTGTAAACTAAACTGTTACATTGAAAACTAAAGTTTAACACCTGCCATTTATACTGCAAACAGAGAGAACAATAGACAGACATAATTTAATTTGCATGCTAATTTTAATTAGATTTTTAATTCTTATATATATATATATTTATATAAGACACACACACATATACATACAAATGATAGATGGATGGATGGATGGATGGATAGATAGATAGATCTATTTAAAGAAATATGGCAAACTTCAGCTGTAAGCAGAGCTTAGCAGAAGGTCAATTTGTTCACAAGTATACCTAAGTAAAAAAAGAAAAAAACAAACAAAAATAAAACCTGACACAAATAGAAATATATACACATATTACGGACAATTTAAATTTTGCAAGCACATACAGTATTTACTCATAAACATTTATAATTCATTCCACACAGGTACACGGTGTTGAGTAGGATCTCACACCTCTCAGCCACATAAAAAGACTAATACACACACACACACACACACATACACACACACACAGCGCTGTGCTGAATGATGAGGATTAGGAGGTAAAAGAGGAGGATAGATGTGAAGAAGCTGTGATGATAGATGCACACATGGAGCCATTCACATTGGGCTTATAAATGTGTGTGTTTGTGGTGCGTTTAGATTAGAAACACTTAAATAAATTCTTCTCTGAATTCATCTCTGTTTGATGTAGCTGCAGAAAAGCAGTGAAAAGAGATTCAATTATTTACAATGATGAAGGTTCGGCTGGAAAAGAACAGCGTGTGTGAGACAGAATGTATTTAAGAAGCAATGGCTAATTTTACTCAGCACCACACACACACATACACACACACATACAAAGGTGAGTGGTTAAACTCATTCGATATTTACCAAACTAGGAAGTGCAGAGATAAGCAGGATTAGTTACAACAACAGCTGCTTGACTTGAGATGGAGTCAGTCTGTCAGTGTCTCTCTCCTACGGCAACAGGAAACTTCAGTGGCTGACTGGTTAACGTGGCTCTGAGTGACGGAAGAGAACATGAGAGATAGGCAAGGGTGGAGGAAGAAAGGAAAACAAAAAACTACCAAAATAACCCCCTCCTTTAGAATGGAGAAAAGGGATGTCCTCAGGACGGGACTTAAGTGGAGACAGGAGGAAAGAGGGAGTAGAAACCTGCTGAACAATGCAGTTAATTTTTATGTTAACGCACTCAATATACATAAATTAATACATATGCTTTTATAAGAAAATGCTTTTCTGGACACTCAAAGCACTTTACATAGATGGGGGGGTTGATCTCCTCAACCACCACCAGTGTGCAGCATCCACCTGGATGATGCGACAGCAGCCATATTGCACCAGAACGCCCACCACACAGCAGCTTACTGGTGGAGAGGAGACAATGTGATGAAGCCAATCAGAATATGGGGATGATTAGGAGGCCATGATGATGGACAGAGGCCAATAGGCGAATTTGGCGAGGATGCAGGATGCACTTGCAACTCTTTTTCGAAGGACATGCCAGGATTTTTCATGACCACAGAGAGTCAGGACCTCGGTTTAACATCTCATCTGAAAGACGGTGCTTTTTTGACAGAATAGTGTCCCCATCACTATACTGGGATGCTAGGACCCACACAGACCACAGGGTGAGCACCCCCTGCTGGGCTCACTAACACCTCTTCCAGCAACACCTGGTTTTCCCTAGAGTTCTCCCATCCAGGTACAAACCAGGCTCAACCCTGCTTCGCTTAAGTGGGCAACCAGTCTTGGGCTACAGGGTGATATGGCTGCTGGTGATATGGTTATTAAGTATCTACATTATTCTGTACAGTTAATTTTCTTTTTACAGTTAATTTTAAATTAACTTCACTACCTTGTCTTTTTCTTTTTTCCTTTCTCAATAAAAATATTTCAAACAAAACATATTTTTTGCAACCTGATCTCACAGAATTCCGTGTAATGACCACGGACTCTTAACCCCCGAATCTGTGCTGGCATCACGGAATCGCCGAAAATTCCGTGATGGCCTCACAGAAGTGATATCAATTTAAGTCAGTGACAGGCATCAGCCGTGAACCACGCACGGATCCACTGGTTACACCAGCGCTGCATCGGACCACGTAAAAAGAGTGACTCCGATGCAGTTATATTTGTATATAAATGTATACTTTCACTGGAGCACCTAACCCACCCCTACCCTAAACCTACCCACTTCTGAACAATATAAAACACACACATGCAAATATAAGTGCAGTCACGGGTATTTATTGCAAAAACTGTCCATAAACAAGCAGTATAAAAGCATTACAAACAAGTCGTGTTGCATTCCAAGTCTTCTGAAGCCATACAAAGTCTTTATGCGAAGAAGAGAGTAAAACACAAGGTTTTAATCGCTGAAAATGATCCCGCTCCGTTAACTAAATTACTAGTAACTAGTTACTGCCCAACACTGGTAACACCACCGTTATTTGTTGGTCTCAATGTTAGGCTTGATAAAAATCACAGAAACATTATGATTATGATCATTCTGATGTCTGATGTTCATAATTTGTAAGCTGTTAAATAAAGGTGTCTGCTAAATAGATGTAAATGGTATAAAAATAATTTGAATTTGACACTCCCATAAGCTAGCTGAAAAGCTAATTTAGCATTATTTTTATTATATAGCCATCCTATTCATTGTTTTGACACTGTGTAAATAACCCATCTATAATTCTATTGCTATTTGTTTATTTATTTAAAATAGTAATAATAATAAGCACCTGAGTTTGAATATAGCATATTTCTGAAAGTCTGGAATTGCATATTATAGTTTGTGATCGGTATACGTTTGATCCCAAAAACAAACATTTAATGCCAGTAGCACAAAAAAATTCATTTCAGTGCGCCATTAGCACTTACTCAAAAATACCACTTGGCAACTTGTTGGTTGAGTCTCAGATTTTCTTACACGTCAGCAGGTTTTAAGCTAGTTCATAAAGTAACACTGTCAATGTAAATGACGCCTCATTCTGTGCAATGTTTTCATTGTGTGAACTGAGTGCTAGCTTCATATATTTTAAGTGTTCCAAGATGAATTGGATAATGATAGTTCTCTTTCGCCCTGAAGGAAAGGTGTGGCTTTGTCTTCAGCACACACACAAACACAAAACACATGCGAAAAAACTTTCTCACCTTACTTTTCCACAAAGCATGAGCACTCTTACCTGCACAAATACGTTACAACTTCTTTATGAGCAGACTTATCAGCCTATTGTGACAGACAGCGGATCCAAATATTCAATTTGTAACAGTACTTATTTAACACGGCACATTACAGCAAATCCCAAAAGCTGCTACTTGAGATTAGCAACACATTTTAAGCATAATGTTGGTGTAACATGCTCTAGTTGAGCTGCAAGAATGTTTTCATGCTGTTGACAGACTGATTGAGTTTAATTATTTCTCCTGACGCGTTGGGTTTTGTTTTGTTATGTCTGCGAATCTGCTGGGCCTGATATCCGTCATCAAGGTGCCGTGGGGAGGCGCATGTAAACATGATTGACACGTGTATGGAGGTTAAACACGAGATTAGAGAGTTCTCAAAGCTTTATGACCCTCTCTTCCCCTCTGTGGTTTTGAAGTGCTTTGATGTTTGGAGGTTTCTGCCTTTTTGAGTGGCAGATTTCATATTGTGTACTTCCGGTGGTCCTACACTAGCTAAGCAACGTTCACTTTTCCACAGTTTTCTGTCGTCCATTTATCCCTTTTGGAATCTGGTAAGCGTTTCCTTTCTTTCTTATCTTCTCTCCTGTCCTGTATTCTGTTCCTCATTCTTTGCAAGAGTTGACAAAATCAAAAGAGGGACTCAAGACTGAAGATTTGTCTGCCTATTTTGAATTAGATATGGCAGGTTGTTAAACCAAGTTGTCTGAGCGTGGAAAATTGGCCAACCAACAGAGTTTGTGTCGTAAATCTGAAGTTATTCTGCCAGACCAAAGATTTTCACATCCAGCCAACATTACTATAATTATGATGTCATGGCTCACAAAAGGAAGTCAAAAGACTTCAGTCTTTGTCAGGCTTTTTGGACGCTTTTGTTCGTATACCATTGAGATGTTTTTTCAGTTTAATAAACATATGTGAGTGCTTCTCAACCTCTTTGATAATGAGGCTCATTCAAAAGTCATAGTTTTGTTTTCGATGGGCACTCCTATGTACGTAAAGTAACTAAAATAGCTTAAATTTAATTAATTAAACTGAGCTGAATGTCCTTCAGGGTTCCCACCTTTTATTTAACCAATCTTTATGATTTACTGGATAAGGATTAATGATAAATATTTAAAAAAAAAAAAATATTTACCACAATTTTTACCCAATAAAATGTGATCCTGGCTGTGAAAACTCAGCTAAAGTTTTTTTGTTTTGTTTTTTTGGTGATTTACTGTTTTAAGGTAAAGACCACTCTGTGAAAATCTAACATTGATATCTTTAATATTGACTAAGGCCATGTCAGAGATTGAAATCATAGTGAAATTAATGGTTGAAATCAGACTTTGATGCTTGTTATCTCATAAATAGATTTTGAGACTTTAGCCTGGATTTCACAGACAGGGTCACAAATATTTTGACATAGTTAAATGTATATTCATTATAAAAATGCCCATGGCTTCTTAAGATTTAATTAATTTACAATACGTTTACATGTCTAGAAATTACACTTTTAAAATTACTGCCGGCTTCCCTATACGTCCAGGTTTTCCAAGACTGATTTTTATATTTTGTTTATATTTTTTTAATGTGTGTTTTGTCAAATCATCTTGATGTCTTGGCAGCTGTTGAACCATTTTTAAAAATTATAATATTTTTATTGTAACTTAATTTAAATTAAATTTTATCTTAATTTTTTATAATGATTTATTTATTTAAATTTGATTTATCGTTTGGTTTGTTTTATTTAATTTAAACTAACTTAATTTTTTATTCATTTAAATTTTATCATGATTATTTATTTATTTAAATGCACTTGATTTCTGTTACTTTAGTGATTCAGGTTAAAGAAACGCAGACAAAATGTAAATGCATAAACGGCTCGATCAGTGGTATCAGTTTATACTCTGTGAATTCTTTGCTAAGTGTTTGTGAGTTTGTTTGGACAGATCAGACAGAGATAGAGTCTCCTGTTAGTGCTGTGAAAAAGTCCATGCTGACAAGCTGTCGTTTAGCTTTCCTGTCATCCCGTTTTGAGCGTTCACCACACCTCATTCATCCATAACCCTAAGGGTCACAGGTCATTGTACTTCAGCACTCCAAGGCAGAGGTCAAAGGTCAACATCTTCTTTCAGCATGGCACAAGACACTGTAGACACGCTTGTGATGACAATGTGATCCAGATGTGGAGAGATAAGGAGAGAGACAGTTAATGTCTGCTACATGCCAGTGGGGTTGACCGAAACCCTGAGATGAGACTTTTGGCGTTGACATGGTAACCGCCATGGTAACAGAATGTGGGTGGAGTCATGGGGGGTGATGGGTGAGAAATCGGCTCCATAGCTAATGAGCAGCTGCTGGCAGTTTCTCTGCAGGACAGCAGACAGGCAGGAACAATATTTCAAACTCCTTCAAATGAAATAATATGATAACAAAGACTCCTGGGGCAATGTGTGTGTTCTGGAACGTGTTTGGACAGGGGGTGCGACTCCTCCCGGTGAATAATCGTGCACTGGCACACATACACACAGACACAGCTCTCATACCACTTTCACCAAAGAATGTGTGTATAGACTATGCAATTAATCTAAAATTCATAATCCATTGTGTGGATTATGTGTCTGGCAGATGAGAAAAATTGTCTCGTAAAAAGACACGCATACACTCGTTCAGGAGCATTGTGAACTGGAATGCAAAATGAATTTGGGATGGCTCAGGATTATTGAGTAGTTTACTAATTGTCCAAAAACTGAATAGTCAATTAGTAAGCTATTAGTGTGTATGTTTTTTTCTTCGGTGTTTTAAAGGAAATTAATTTAGGGATGCAACTTCTCAATGAAGATTTCAACATGCTGACAGCAGTAAGTGAACTGTATCTTTTCTAAATTCATACCCTTTAAAGCAACATCACTACAACATATAAGCACAGTTTTTTCTAACAAATTTGCCAGTATAGCCTATATACAGTAAATATTATGTTTTACACATGCAGACCAGGGATGGCACTGTACTTTGTTTTATATGAAAAAGTGATCAAACCAGAATCATGTCTAGTGGTAAATAATTCTTTGCGAGGGAACCTGGGTTTAAATCCCAACCTTACCTATATGTTTTGTATGGTCAATAACCGTAACTCATAAATATGGCAACAAAACTGCAGATAGCTGTGGAGTAACGGCAGAAACAGAAAAAGAAATAAAACATGTCCTTGTAAATATTACATTCCAGTCTAAGTCAGAGAATTGGCTAGTGCTGCGACTATCAGAGTTTAATGACATGATGGACATCTTGTCAAATGAAACCGAGGTTATTCATTATCAACTGGCTAAATGTCTAAATAGGCTCTGTCTGTATTTTCTGTCAGCTGTCTGGGATATAGTGTGACCAGAGGCGGACAAAGTACACAACTCCATTACTTGAGTGAAAGTACAGATACTGCTGGTCAAATATCACTCCATTACAAGTAAAAGTTGTAAAGATAGATTTTTACTTAAGTAAAAGTACAGAAGTACTTGCTTTTAAAAGTACTTAAGTACCAAAAGTAAATTTCCTTTTTTATGAACAATGCACTGTTTTGTTATTGTTGTACGTAATACTTGCAATACCTCTGAAGCAACTTACAATACATTACACCTACTGAATACACTGACTAGCTTGTAGTATCCAGAGGTGGACAGTAATGAAGTAAATTTACTTGAATATTATTTTTTTCTGGAAACTTGCGACTTTAACTTCACTACATTTGAAAGACAAATATCATACTTTTTACTCAACTACATTTATATAAAGGTCCCAAAGTAGAAAGTCGTTATATATAGCAGTTTTTACAGTGTGTGCATTTTCAGATTCACTGAACCCTTTTTCTGCAAAAATCCGGCCTACGATCTGCCAGGAACTTCCTGTGTTGCCAAGTCTTACAGTATTTCTAAGCCTGCAGTTTTCTGCCTAGCTTTGAATGGACATTTGGCTATTTTTTTTTTACACAAATCTGGCAACCTCGGAATCTTCCCCACTAAACTATTGTAAATGTCCGCTCTACTGCACAGCTAAAAGTGCTTTAAAAAGGCATGTGTTAACTCTTTAAAGCCCTTTGGAAAATTAACCATGTTTTTACTATAGTAACCATAACTATGGTATTTGCAGTAAAATCACAGTATCCACAAATTTACCATTATCTCACTATAGTAACCATACTTATGCTATTTGTAGTAAAACTTCAGTAACCACAAATTTACCATAGTTTCATTGTAACTATAGTTTAATTTTTGTTTAATTTATATACTTCCCGGACCAGTTTTTAGCAGCAGTTTACCAGTAGTGCTGCTAAAAACTGGTCAGGGAAGTATATAAATCTGAACATTATTTTATTGTCAAAACACTGTACATAAATACATATATTTTTTGCAAACAAATGATCAAAAAGTAGGCTAAATGAAAACTTTAGAATCTAAACTGGGAATCAATAAGAATTGAAATCAATAAACAGAATCAGAATCTGAATGGATAAAATTCAAACAATGCCCAACCCTAGCCACATGCTGTGAAGTTGATTTTTATCAAAAAAGCATTTTATGAACGCTGATCAGTTGATGGCAAAATTAAAAAAGACTGTTCTTTGGCGCAACCTGCACACCCATGGCCATACTGAGAGAGTATGTTCCAGTTTTCTGAAAATACTAAAGATTTGTTTTCTTTTCAGTGTTTGCTTTGCTTGCCTAAAATGAACCATATCATAGTCTTCAATATCTCTTTGAAAAATAACTTTGAACTCATTTTAATACTTGTTTAAAAGTTACAATGTAGTTGTATAAAAATAAAGATGATTACATTCATTCAGTTTTGTAACATAAAAGCTCTTAATTCCAAAGATAATACAAGCTAATCAGTGTATTCAGTAGGTTGCCTTAGTAGCATAAGGTATTGTAAGTATACAACAATGCGACAATAAACAATGCATTTACTTTTTACTTTTGATACTTAAGTACTTTTAAAAACATGTACTTCCACACTTTTACTTAAGTAAATATCTGTCTTTACAACTTTCAGTAGTATTTGACCAGTGGTATCTGTACTTTCACTCAAGTAAGGAAGTTGTGTACTTTGTCCGCCTCTGGTAGTATCTTTGGAATAAAGAGCTTTTAGAATGTTAAAAACCTATGGGTAAAAAAAAAATATTATTATTATTTAGCACCCCTACCCACCCACACAAAAGCAGGATGGTAGTGATCTCACACGGCTCTGACAGTGTGTGCACACATCTATGTGTAGCCATTCATCCACATTTGAACAGAGTGGATAGTGAAATTGCTGTAAATACAGAGTGATAAGGAAGAAAATAAAAATCAAACCTGCTTTCAAACCCAGCAACACAACTGTAGCTGTATAACTTTACAACAGCAACACTGCTTTAACAAAAAAGCAAAACAGCAAGACTTGCAGCAAAAATGTTAAAAATGCTGTCTAATCGCTCTCGCGGTACTTTGATGTCACACACAGAACGGTCTGTGCAGTGCTGCTTCAAGTCCAACACCTATTGTGTTTTATTAGGAGATGCACAACAGTTCTTCTGTGGCTTTATTTGGTTGTGTTGTGAGCATTTGCAGCACCTGCTGTCAAACTGATGAAGTTGTTTTCTTAATTTACAGGTGTTTTTTTTCTATTTGCAGAGCGTTGAGCTCTCTCAGCCATCTACTTTCCTCCCCCTGGCAACTGTTTTGTTTGTTGTAATTTGTCCTTCTATCTTTTTCTTTTGTTATTTTAATGTTGTTTTCTTGATAACATATTGTATGTTATTGTTCCTTGAATTAAAAAAAAAAAAAAACTACTGGTAATTATAATGAATCATTCTTTGGAAATGGTTCTCTTCAGTGAATCGACCAAACGTCTCGGCAACCAGTTTGGATAGAAGAAGGATAAAAAAAGCATATTGAACTTCTATACAATCTACTTGAAAGCAAACTTTCAAGTCCATCTATTCGTTTTTCCAGCGATGATTAGGAACACGCGCACATGCGTCCCGAGAACCCCTCTACTGCAGGTAGGCTATATTCATGATAAATTTATAATGTTTGTTTACATTCTGCATTTAGATAGGGCTTGTTGACACTTTAATTGTTGTTATAAGATTATGTGATTTAAATATTTTATATAGTCAACACACCGTGACACCGCCTCCATTTTAAATATTATTAATGTTAATGCTTTGTAAAGTTAACCATATCTATCAAGACCAGCGGTTTTCAAACGTTGTGATGATAAAGATCCCAGATATATGACACTAGATACAAAATAAATATTGAAATTATTTACTGACAGTGAAGATTTTCTCCACCTTTTATTAATGTTAGATGTATCGGCCCAAACTCGCAGAGAAACGTTGTTTCAGTTCTGTTCATTTGCATACAGTAGTGCTTTTGGCAATTAATAATGTTCTAAAGCAGTTTTACAAATCCCAGTGTGCATGACAAGACTTTCTCCAAGTCTTCTTATAAATGTGAAATTATTGCATTAAATATATAATTAACATGTTAACACATTAACTTGGAAAGCCCTAAAAAAAATACATTTAGCAAATTTTATTTTTGTCTCTCTCTGGGGCCCCAGTTTGAAAACCCCTTGTTCAGACAACCGGCAACTAGTTGAATTTTAAAATATGTAGTTTTGCACATCCCTAATTTCAATATCCTGACACTTCATCAATTTCCTATTACAGTCTCTTTCTAGTTTTCTTTTCATACACCCACTCTCTTCCTGAGTATTTTCAGTGGTTTTTCCACTCATTTTTTGGCATCTTTCCTCTCACGGGGGCAACTTGACAATACAGCCTGTGCCAAGAACAAGAGAGTGAGAAAGAGAGCGGGACTCCAGCAGCATTCATCTGTGATAATTAAAAGTCATAAATCTGAGATGGTTTTTGGCTATAGGCCTTTAGACCTGATGTTCTTCAAAGAAACATGGAGACAGACCTCAAACACAGATGACACAGACACTTCACTATTGATTCTAAAGGCTCTTTGAAGTCTAAAAGATGCGGTCCCATAATGGAAGAAGGAAGTATATTTTTAATGTCTCGTCCCTCCCTCTCTGGCTTTAGGGGGGAATTCTCTAAGTTTCAGTCATGGAGAGGGAGGGCAAGGATAAAGCGAGGGAGAGAGCTGAAAGACAGGGCCTCATTGTTTACATGAGGGCACCAGGGTTGAACTGACGTGTGCATTTATCTTTAATGTTCACGCTTAAAATATGAACCTGCGAGGACTGTGTTGACAGACACACACCTACCTTCTCACTCGCTTTCTTTCTTTTTTTTTTCTCTCTTTTTTTTCACACTTGCATTGCCGTGCTGCCGGGTTGGACTGAGGGATTACAGCCGTCTGCTAGTTGGAAGAAGTGGAAAGACATGATAAATAGAGAAAGGAAAAGAGTGACAGAAACAGACCTGAAATAACAATATAAATAACTGAATTGACTCCCATTTCCTCTCAAGGTTCTGAACCTTTTCTACAGTAAATGCTAATTTATCAATATAAACACATTTCCGAGCAGGTATAAAATAATCATTTCTCTTGAGGTCTCTTGTGTGTAAGAGATTCATCAAGCCAGTATTGTTCGGTCATACATGAAAAATTAAATACAAATTTCAACTGTTAGAGCACCTTAAAAAATGAAATGCATCTAATACCAAAAAAATTAAAAATAAATAAAAATTACAGTGTACATTATAATTGCATGGAAAAGAGTGACCAATAATGGTAATTAATGATTTATTTCTTTAGTCACAGCTATTTTGCTGTGAGTGGCATTTTGTGTCTGAAGTTTGTTTTTACTAAAGTTCTAGTAAAAAACTAGTATTTATAGTATTATCGTAATTGTATTTATTTATTTTTATTTTGGCATTGTTTGTTTTGTAAATCTGTCCCAGTGTGATGCATGTTTTGCAAAGAGGCTGTTGCTGAAGGGTCAGGAAGTTAAAAACTATACTGGACTTGATTGAAAACCTCTGAGTGAGTGTACAGTAGCAAAGCACTGCAATTTTGCTTGTAATTACGGTGATTAAATATATAAGTCTTAAAGAGAAATCCACCCCAAGATAAAAATGTCATTATTGTTATACTCACCCTCATAGCGTTCCAAAACTGTATGACTTACTTTCTTCTGAGGAACACTAAAGTATTTCAAAGGACGTTGGAAACCAAACAATATTGGAGACCACTGACTTCCAATTTATGGACCAAAAATATCTTCTTTTTTTCTGCAGTTGAAAGAAAGTCATACAGTTTTGTACCCCCATGAGGGTAAGTAAATGATGACTGAATTTTATTTTTGGGGTTTGTAATGGTATGAGAATGAGTTTTTGTTTTGGGCTGAACTATTTTTTTTAAAGACACAGCATGAAAACAATGGTCTGTTTAATAGTTAGAATCAGACAATGAGTATAAAAGCTACACTCTGAATAAATAGTTTTACTGTAAACTTGAGTAACATTTAAAGTGCGCCTCAGAGAAATAAATAAATAAAATATATACGATTTGAAAATATTAGTTTATTCCACCAGCTTTAGGCTGTTTGTGATTAACTATCCTTGTAGCAACTTGGCACATTCATTTAGAACGTGCAGTGACAGGTGTGCATTTATCTGCATTTTACAACAGCTTTACGTATCAGAATGTAGTGCCAAAATTCTCAGTTTTATAATGAGCATTCTGACATAGGCCTCATACAGTAATTAACCCCCCATAGCACCCGAACAAAGCCCTGTTAATGCCCCCTGGGCCAACAGAGGGTGTGCAGCATGTGTGTCTGACAGAATGGGGTGATAATGATGTTGGGGAAAGAGCTGCTGTATCTGTCTGCTGTGCTGTCTGTTAAAAAGTGAATCTCTCCAGGGCTCCTTAAAGCATCAGTATATAGATGATTTTCTAAAGAACCATAACACTTGAAAAGATTCTTTAAAGGCATCCGAATATGAAGTTGTGTTGTTAAGATGTATTATCCATTGGATTTGAGCTTATGTGCTTCTCTATGACTCATGTACAGATACTCTGCAGCAAAATGTGTTTTGCTCTTTGTCCATTGGCTTTTCTTTAAAATCATCAAATGCGTTTAGCACATTAAAGTGCCTCTTTAAAGTAGTACGAGAGGCAAAGGATATTCATTTGTCTGCTCACTGCATTACTGTAATTAGGAATGTTGTGAAAGCTGACATTATTAACAGTGCCACATAAAATAAGCAGTTACAATCAACTGCCCTAGCATCGAAGCCGTAAAATAAGGTTTAATAGGAAGTATATTTGCAAACATGCTATCAAATGATAATTCAGTTATTATAAAACATGTACCCTATCTGCCGTATTTCTCTATATTTAATTGAAATTATCAATTTAATTGACAATTAACACATTTTATACATTTCACATGATTTAATTAATATATAGTATATGATAGTTTTGAAATTACATTAAAGTTTCTGTAACAATGGAAAAATTACTTTTTCCTTTGTTTATGCTTTAACTGTCTTTTTAAAAAAAAAATTATTATTTATCCGACAATTTTAGAATTAAATAATTAATATTTATTGAACTACTAATTTTTTGTATTACATAATAATAGTTAATTGAACTATTTATTTGTTTTCAGCATTTTGAGTTTTAAATTAAATTAAATTAAATTAAATTAAATTAAATGGATCAGCAATGTCTTTTTTGGTTAAAAATGGTTTAAGTGATTGGAAAAATCATATAAAATAGTTAAATACAGATGTTGTGTAAAGCTGACAAGTCAAGATTGAAAACAATATTTATAATGTTCGCTTTCATGCTCTTCTGGTTCAAGAGTGAAATATATTGAGTAATATTTTCATTGAGTACAGTGATTTTTTTTTATTTTTAGGTGTGTGCTATTGTGTAATAATGTCTGTTGTATTTTTATTAGTCTGCTTTGGCTTTTTTTATTTATTAGTCTGCTTTGAAGCTGTGATTGATTGATTTATCTGGTGGATTGGTTGACAGATTCAGTCTTTGTCATGGTTTTATTACTTGTCAGGGTGTTGTTAACTGTCCCTGCGAACTGAGACTTGAATTAGTCAGCTTATGGGGAATTCATAATGACTCACGAGGTGCATTTGAGTGAAAGTAATTACAAACAAACACTAAGAGCTCATATAACAACCACAGCAGTCCGGATGTCTGTGACGACAGGTGTCAACCTCAGGTCTGTGTGTGTTTGTACAAAGACGCCACTGAGTTTTCTGATAGAAAGAGAGTCAATTTTTTTTCTGAATAGCCTGGAGGTTGAACAGATCTTTATCGCTTCAATCATTTACAATTAGTTGAAGTTAAGGACAACCATTTTATTTCCCTTTAGTTCTGTCTTTATCTTCTCATCAGAGCATGTGCTGACGTGCTGACGTGACCACATTCATTCCACAGCCACGCGGAAAGTCCCGCATTCAATCTCAAATTCTCGCACTCGGTAATCATCTGTTAAACATGATGTAATTAATCTTGATACTAGATAAGACTTTTCTTTGCTTTATCAAGAGGGGCACAGGTATGCCCTTCACAGGCATCAGCACGACATGTAAATATACAATGCTAAATATTGGTTTCCTGTTATGTAACCTATTTTAGCTTATTTTTTAAATGTTTTATCTTAATTTAATGTTGTATTGCTAGAAAATAACAAAATTAATACAAATGTAACTGTATTTAGACATGTTCCAGTTTCATATGGCTAAAATTGCAAACCTCATATAAAAAGTGCTCATTTAACATTAAGTTTGACCTCCTTTAATTTTTAGATATGTAGCTCACTTCACTGACCGTGAACAAGTCTCTTTTTTTTCAGGCCTCCACCTTATTATGGAGAGTTCCTTGTGCTTTCATTTCAGTTCATCTTTTGACTTCTTTTCATGTGATTTCAAACATAAAGAAAGAGAGACAGCTGGGGGTGTTTCATGTTTTTCTGACTTTCTGTTCTGTTATCAGTCGAGATGGTTTGGTTATCAATAGTCCGTCCACCATGCGTGACCCGCTGGCAGCAGCAGCTGGAGAGAACAGAACAAACAGGCTTCTCATTTCAGCCTTTTATCCGATCTGTCAGCTGCTGTTAGGAACAATCGCTTTATTTTTCTAGTAATTATCTTCCAACGGTAGTTTAGACCTGGAGGTGCGTTAAATATGAAATGTCTATCAATTTTATCTATTATTTATTTATTTGCAATTTTGGTAATCATTATATACTATTGTAGTATTTATTTATTCATATATCGAAATAGCTTTTTTTTGTATTTTCTTTGATTTTAAATTAAGCTTAAGGTTTGATCATTTTGTTCTGTGTGTGTGTGTTTTAATAATTGTATTCATTGTATTTTTTTTTTTTCAATTTTCAGTAGTCTTTATTTATTTATTTATTTAGCAATTTTAGTTTCGTTTATTTATTTATTTATTTTGTATTTTAGTACTTTAACTTAGTTTAGTTAGTTGCTAATGCAGCATTTCTAATTTTTGAGTTTTGCATATAATATTTATATTTTATATCTGCTTTGAATTACTTTAAATAGTTTTAGTTGAAAATAACAGTGGCATAGAAAATTCTGTAATGATTCACTCAAGGTCAAGATACTGTTTATTATCTCCCATAGGAGAAATTTGACCTTTACTCCCCCTCATGTTGTTCCAAACCTGTATGAGTTTTGTCCATACAATGAAAGTCAATAAGCTCTAATGTTGACTTGGACCCCATTCACTTCCACTGTAATAACAAAAACAGTTAACACATTCATCAATATATTTTCCTTTGTGTTACATAGAAAAAAGAAAGTCAGGTTTGGAATGGCATGAAGGTGAGTAAATCATGACAGTTTTCGTGCATTTGGTTTGACACTTAAAGTTTGCACATTAAACACACTTTTTAATCGCCAGTAAAATGATATGGAGAACAGCATCCACTTTAAACTCATGTGAAGACTTCAGTCCACAGAAAAAGTTCCCTGACTTACATGTGTCTGTTAAAAAGTATTTTCGCAAGCACAAATTTACATAGCCTACCTTTATTATTTACCTCGTGGGCAAGTGTGTTTGCATGCGGCTGCGTGTGTGCATACTTACGCCGAATACTATTAAAAGGCAGTTACAAACAGATCCTCATCTCAAAAACACGCAAAACGGTTACTTAGCCGGTGTGTGTAATGACTTGTTGGATTCCATTTCTGTTGATTGTTGCCATTCTCCGTTTAGCCTTGAAGTTAGATGCCTGTGCCCACACACAAACATATACAGGAATGCGGCTGTTTGAATATTGTGGAGGTATGGTGGTTCAGGAGGAGTCATGGGGGAAATGTGCCGCTCTTTGATGCTTGTTTAATGTGTTGAGGAAATAAATACAAATGTATGATTGTGTAAGTAACACCAGACCTCTTTCTCTCTGTCTGCTTCCTCCTGAGGCTTCACTGTGGATGATCCATTGCACATCGGATGACCTCGGCCAATCGTGTGATGAATGCCTTATATTTTAAAGTGTAAGCTTGTTGGAATGGCCTGAACCCTGTCTTAACAAAATTCTAAGCATGCATTATCGACAATTATCGACAACTTCTGCTGACCTCTCAAAGCCAGGCAAGTTTGAGTGAGCTTAAGGTGGTTCTGTGTACCCTGTTACACAGTAACCTAGATAAACAGAAGAAAGAATTTCTCGCTTGTATCACTAATATGTGCAAAGAAACTGACACGAACCTCTTTGTACTTGTGCACTTTCATGTTTGCATCGGCAGACTTGCTCAGGGGCATGCTTTGAAAACACAGAGTAAGCTTTATATCTAGTGTGCAGTCATGTTTTCACACAGTATCACTACAATTCAGCAAGTGATTTATTTCCCTTTGAGGAATGAATTTCAAATACATTTTGAATGAGCTTGCTTGCACTATAGCTCTGGACTGTATGGATACATTGCAAGTTTCTTTTGTTGTTTGTGGTAGATTTGCCCAGCTAAGCGTACTGTGTGTTAGCTTGTCCAACCAGTTTACCTGTCTGTTTAATCAGTCTTATCGTGATACATAATCACACTTTTTTTCACTGTTATAGATCTGTTATCATTCTATTTACCTGCCACTGTATTCCAATCCAAGCATCACTAATAATACTGTGTAAATATGTACAGTTTAATCTGTACTGTATAACCATATGTTTGATGTTAATTCCAGTTCATTTTAGCATTTTGTAGTTTAACTTGTATTGCATACCTTCAGTTATATGGTATTCCTACAAATAACTTTGCTTATAATATTAGTCAAAGCTTTTGGAGTTTTAACTGCCATTGTTCAAAAGATGTTTTTTAATGTTCTTGAAAGAAGTCTCTTAAGCTCACCAAGACTGCATTTATTTGATCAAAAAACACTAAAAACATGCATTTTGTGAAATATTATTACAATTTAAAACAGCATTTTTTTTTGTATTTAATATATGTGACCCTGGACCACAAAACCAGTCTTAAGTCGCTGGGATATATTTGTAGCAATAGCCAAAAATACATTGTATGGGTCAAAATTATCGATTTTTCTTTTATGCCAAAAATCATTAGGATATTAAGTAAAGATCATGTTCCATGAATATATTTTGTAAATTTCTTACCGCAAATGTATCAAAACTTAATTTTTGATTAGTAGTATGTATTGCTAAGAACTTCATTTGGACAACTTTAAAGGCAATTTTCTCAATATTTGGATTTTTTTGCACCCTCAGATTCCAGATATTCAAATAGTTGTTTCTCGGCCAAATATTGTCCGATCCTAACAAACCATACATCAAAGCTTATTTATTCAGAATTCAGATGATGTATAAATCTGAATTTCGAAAAATTGACACTTAAGACTGGTTTTGTCATCCAGGGTCACATATTTATTCCTGTGATGGCAAAGCTGAATTTTCAGCATCATTATTCCAGTCTTCAGTGTCACATGATTCTTCAGAAATCATTCTAATATGCTGAACTGCTCAAGAAACATTTCTTATTATCAATGTTAAAAGCAATTTTTGTAGAAACCATGACTCATTTTTATTTTAGGATTCTTTGAAAGTTTTCCTCAGAGGTCTGCATTGGTAAATTTGATTTTACTTTACTTTACTTTACTTTACTTTACTTTAACTTAACTTATTTTTGACTTGGCAGAATCAGTCATAATTTTAGCTGCTTGTTTAATCCCCTTGTCATAAATACATTGACTAATGTACATGACCAATACAGTCTGCACTGACCCATCCTACAATAACAGCTTCTGTGCGAAGCTTGAATCACGTCACAAAACAATCTGTGCCGCATAAACTAAGACCAAACTGAAATGACCAGGGACCTTGTTAAAAATAAACTTCAGCCACACTTTCCTAACATTACGATTCTTCAGAAGGATAAGCGAAGCAATGCCATGTGTTTATGAGATGTCAGTGCTGTAACATAAGTTTACCAAAAGCACTGTTATTTTACTCCTTGACACGCTTTATTCTGCGCTTCTGGGAGACACATTAACATCATGGCTCATGCTTTAAAAAAACAGAAAGAAAAATGAAATATGAAAAGCAGCATGAAATCCTTCATCCAATCCTACTAATTATCCTGACACGAGGAGGAACATAGCAGGATAATGACAGTGTGCGTTTTGATCTTTGCGATTGTGTGTGTGTTATAAAGACTGGAGACGGTCCAGAGAAAACAGGATTATGGTCCAGTCTCTATGGGATGTTAGTCACACATGCTGGAATCAGTATCCAACAGTCAGAACCGGCACTGAAACTTTGGGCTGCTTCCCATTGGGCGAGTTCAGTAGAGTGTGTGTGTTTCTAAGTGAAACACAGAATGATCGTTTGTATGTGTGTTACATGTGAGGTTTTGAGAGGCGCGTTGAGGCGTGTTTCTGTGCCATCTGTGGGTTCTGTTGTAATTAACATGTCAGATCTCTCTCTCGTGTTCAGTCTAGCTCGTTGTGTGTGTACTCATATGTGGTAATTAAATGTTTTCTCACTGGATGAGTGTGTGTATGAGTGATAATTTAGATGTCGTGTGGTACACATAAGCAGCAGTCATTTATGTGTTGGTGTGAGCTTGTCTTTAATCATTAATGAGTGTGTTTGTGTGCAGTTTCACTGAACTTTGAGCTCTCTTAAAGCCATAATTCAGCCAAAAATTAAATTGTCATTTACTCACCTTCATGTGATTCCACAATCCAAACCTGTATAACGTCTTTCTTCCCTAAAACAGAACATAAAAGGAGTTTTTTTCTTTCTCAGAAGAACGCTCATATATATATATATATATATATATATATATATATATATATATATATGTATAATGTTGTTAACTGTAATCTTTAGCAACTCTTAAAATTAATGTCCACATTTCAAACTGTACATTTATAATGTTGTGATTATGGATGTAACGATACACTCAATATGATTCACAATACTGGTTTCACAATACATTTTTCTCACAAAAAAGAGAGTTAAACAAATTGTAAATGAAAAGTTGTACTCTTATTATTTCTGAGACAAAATGCTGCACATTTCTTTGTGAAATTGAAGTATGTCAAATAACAAAACAAAATTAAAAATTCTAAAACAATCCCAAATCAAATAAATAAATGATACAAATGAAAGAAATCTCTTCATATAAACAAACTAAGGCTTTCCATTTATAATTAGAGGCAGTTTTTGATTTAAATTAGATTGTGTAATTTTGAAATTTAAAGCAAAATCTGACTTTAGCTTTGTGAAACTATACTACATAAAATAACTGAATGACACAACAGCAGAAGAAAACGAATGAATGGAAATGCAAATTCACTCTAAAACAGCAAGTGGCGCTTATTGAACAGCTGCAATATAGTGTTTTCTTGGTTACTGTGCTTATGAACACTACTTTAAGATGTATTATACAAAGACAAGGTGAAAAGAAAATACCATCTAAACTTTTCTGAAGATGTCAGTTCCTTGAATCGTCACACTTCACATTGATAATGATTGGTTTTACTTTAACCAATTAACCTCTCAATTTGTATTTTTTTAATGAGGGAACTTGGATTGTAGTTTACAACTACAGTAGAAAAAAAAGCCATACAGGTTAGGAATGACGTTTGAGAGTGAGTAAATAAAAACAGAATTTTGATATTTCTCATGTGAGTAGGTGTGTTTGTGTACTTTTACTGTCAGTCGCTGTCAAGGTTTCAGATGTAGACATTAATGCTTAAAGCTGTGTTTGCATTCAGATTGCCATGTAGAGACGGTTTCTCCTTCTAATCTTCATCATGCCAGGTGTTACCTCAGTAATCTCTGTGTCTCTGAGAGCGTGATATATCTGTAAAGCTCTCTTTTAACTACAGCAACTGTGGAACTGGGAGTAACTAGCTGTCATAGTTTGGCGCATTATGAATGCTTTAACCCTGGCCTAATAACTAGCTGTCAGAGTTGACCACCAGTATTAAGAGATCTGGCTACGACAGTGACTTTAGAGTTTTTGCACTGAATTATGGAGCTATAATAGTAACTGTGTGTATCTTGGGGCAGAATATCCCCTTATTGACTTTTAGAAGATGTCAGATATATTAAAAGTTTGAATGTGCCAACAAAAACCAACAATAACAAAGAGTACCTTGGTATACTGCAATGTTTTGGCCATATTTTTTTTAAAGTGGAAGGATTTTCATTTGAATGTCATGTACTAATATTTAGAATTAATCATTTTAAATAGTCACACTTATAAGTGTACTAAGTCTCTAAGAAGATCCTCAAAAAAACAGTCTGATGTTATCGTGCTGGCTTGCAGGCAAGTTTTACTCCACACAAGCATTCACAAAGAGAAATATCTAGCTGATGAAATATTTCAGAGTAGAGCAAAACTAGAAAGTCTGTATTCACTATAGACATTTTAATGACTTTTCTGTGGCTTTTTAAGCCTGTACTTATTTGAGGTGCTTAGGTTTTCCATGACCGTGGGAACCCTGTGGATTGTTTCAGATGCGTTACATCAGTGTGATTGTATTATGAGTTCTTCTGCTTCCTTATTTTGCCAGAAAATGAGCTGAGAGGTTTGATATTTATCTCCATTCACAGATGTACACACAAACTCTAGAGCCTTCCTTCTTTGAAGTGCTTATCTCTGACCACAAAGAGCGTAGTGTTGGAGATCTGGGTGATTTTATTCTTGCCGATGTGTGAGAGGTTTGGAATAAAAACAATGAGGCAAAGGAGAATATAGCGAGTCTGTTTATCTGATAAAACTCATTTATGTGAGGAATGCACTGTTCGTGAGAGGACTTTAAGAGAATTTCTGGTAACCTTGTTGTAGTTTCTCTCTTATCTGTTTGTGTAGACCTATTACGCTCTACTACATTTTAAAAAAGACGAAAATATATACATCTCTTTTGTAGCCTTTCAATCCTGAAGTACTTGTCTTATTTGACAGTAACAGGACTCTGCGTCACCCCAGTCCTGCTGCATTTCTGTACAGTGAGCAGAAATATGACTAGACATGTCTAGCCACATTTGCTTTTCAAATATTGTCAGGGAGAAACTGAGTTTAAACACTTTGATCCTTAAAAAAATTGCTCTGTTTAAGCATGTCAGATTCTGACGTGACCAGTAGTGTAAAATATTTTTGCAGTTGTGCTGTAAAATAAATGTTTCTTTTTTTAATACTCATTTTTTAGTTTTTAAATTTTGTTTAGGAATAATAATAATAATAACCATTAATGTCATAAATTAATATTATTACCATTGTTGTTGCTTTATAGTCATATTGAGATATAATAATACATATTTTTGGCAGATTTGTGCAGCACAACAAACAAGCACAACTTTTTTTTTTTTTTTAAATCATATTTTAAATTGCAGTCACAATTTTTATCAGAATAGTCACAATTCATGTTGTTGCCCTATATCATGTAGCCCTAGATTTTTACCTCAAGGACCCAACTGTTAAACTGTATTAGAAGTCAATTAGTAGATTTAATAGAGTTATAAATGAGTAAATGCTTGTATTTTAAACTATACAGTATGCAGTATTGAAGAAGCGTTTTTTTCTTTTTTTTTTAGGGGGGTAATGTCTCTTAATTCTCATTAAGACAAACACTGAAACCCAGGATACAGCACATAATAGATTTGTGTATGTTTGTGTAGAGGTACATCTGTGTGTGGGAATGTCATTGTTTCCATTACCAGCTTACCTAAACATCACACGACAATCTCATCATTAAAAACCCATTCCAACATCACGAGTGACGATTCTCTCTTTAACCTTTGACCTTTCCCACCGCTGTCACCAGGATCGCTGGGCACAGTTAGCATCCTGATGATAAGAACTCTCGCACTTAACATTTTTCTGCAGAATGACGGGAAAATTGTCGTAGCTGTCAGTCATTTCCTATTCTGTGCTGAACTGCCAGACCGTTGACCTCTGACCTAAGAAACAGATCGCAGCTGTGAGTTGTTAGAAGGTTATCCAGTGGTTGCGTGTAGGTTATCAGCAGATTAGTGCAGTAAGGCAGACAGAAGCCACACACACGCACGCTAATAATGAGAGAGAGTTCAGTGAGAGAGTATGTGAGCGATACGGGCAGAAGCTGTGAAGTTTGTTTACATTCACAGTGATGTTCTGTTTTAAACCTAATGAGCTGTCTACATAGGCAATATTCTATAGCATCATAGCAGAATGATGATTTTACTGTTATGTACTGGTATTTTGAAAAAAAAAAGAAAAAAAAAGAAAGAAAAAGTACTAATAATCCATAGTGTACTTTTTAACTAATTACGTTGTGTCATAAGCGTCTTTGTTGTGGCCAAAGACGAAGTCACATTTACCATTATTTGGCAGAAGTTATTTCAATAGTATTACACGTGATCTCAAATGTCACATAAGGGTGGAAGACTCATTCATCATTGTTTTACGTTATATATATTTTTTTTGTGTGTGTGTGTATTTTTATGCTTAATATTATG